>NW_027274136.1:0-131520 GCF_030028105.1 Mobula birostris
GTAATGCAAATAGGACACATTTCAACTTTACACCAAAGTACTTGCTGTTAACCTAATGGAAACACCTTAGTTTAACTTTCCACATGATTATGAGTAGTTTGAAAGTTTTTTCATGCCTGTACACATCAGGACAAAAAAGTTGTTATCTCAGTGCATACAATGATGTGAGAATACTAATGGCATACATTTCAATTTTACACCAAAGTACTTACTGAAAACCTAATGGAAACAACTTAGGTTAACTTCCCACATGATTATGAGCAGTTTGAAAGTTGTTTCATGCCTCTACACATCAAGACAAAAAAGTTGTTATCTCAGTGCATACAAGGCTTTGACAATACAAATAGCATACATTTTAATTTTACACCAAAGCACTTACTGCAAACCTACTGGAAACACCTTAGCTTTACTTTCCACATGATTATGAGCAGTTTTAAAGTTGTTTCATGCCTCTACATATCAAGACAAAAAAGTTGTTATCTCAGTGCATACAATGTTCTAACATTAAAGTAGTATACATTTCAATTTTCCACCAAAGTACTTACTGCAAACCTAATGGAAACACCTTAGGTTCACTTCCCACATAATTCTGAGATGTCTGAAAGTTGTTTCATGCCTCTGGACAAAAAGACAAAAAAGTTGTTGTCTGAGTGCTTACTGTGTTCTGACATCAAAGTAGTGTACATTTCAATTTTCCAACAAAGAGCATAGTGCAAACCTGATGGAAACATTTTAAGTTAACTTCCCACATGATTCTGAGTAGTTTGAAAGTTGTTTCATCCCTCTGTACAGCAAGACAAAAAAGCTGTTTTCTAAGTGCATGCAATTCTTTGAAATTAATGTATCATACATTTGAATTTTCCAACAAAGTGCAGAGTGCAAACCTGATGGAAACACCTTCGCTTAACCTCCCACATGCTTCTGAATGGTTTGAAAGTTGCTTCATGCCTCTGAACAGGAAGATAAAAAAGTTGCTTTGTCAGTGCATACAATGCTCTGGGAATACAAATGGTACACATTTCAACTTTACACCAAAGTACTTGTGGCAAACCTAATGGAAACACCTTAGTTTAACTTTCCACATGATTATGAGTAGTTTGAAAGTTGTTTCATGCCTGTACACATCAGGACAAAAAAGTTGTTATCTCAGTGCATACAATGCTGTGACAATACTAATAGCATAGATTTCAATTTTACACCAAAGTACTTACTGCAAACCTAATGGAAACACCTTAGGTTAACTTCCCACATGATTCTGAGATGTCTGAAAGTTGTTTCATGCCTCTGGACATAAAGACAAAAATGTTGTTTTCTGAGTGCTTACAATGTTCTGACATAAAGTAGTGTACATTTCAATTTTCCACCAAAGAGCATATTGCAAACCTATTAGAAACATTTTAAGTTAACTTCCCACATGATTCTGAGTAGTTTGAAAGTTTTTTCATGCATGTACACATCAGGACAAAAAAGTTGTTATCTCAGTGCATACAATGATGTGAGAATACTAATGGCATACATTTCAATTTTACACCAAAGTACTTACTGAAAACCTAATGGATACAGCTTAGGTTAACTTCCTACATGATTATGAGCAGTTTGAAAGTTGTTTCATGCCTCTACACATCAAGACAAATAAGTTGTTATCTTAGAGCATACAAGGTTTTGACAATACTAATAGCATACATTTTAATTTTACACCAAAGCACTTACTGCAAACCTAATGGAAACACCTTAGGTTAACTTCCCACATGATTCTGAGATGTCTGAAAGTTGTTTCATGCCTCTGGACATAAAGACAAAAAAGTTGTTTTCTGAGTGCTTACAATCTTCTGACATTAAAGTAGTGTACATTTCAATTTTCCACCAAAGAGCGTAGTGCAAACCTGATGGAAACATTTTAAGTTAACTTCCGACATGATTCTGAGTAGTTTGAATGTTGTTTCATCCCTCTGTACAGCAAGACAAAAAAGCTGTTTTCTAAGTGCATGCAATTCTTTGAAATTAAAGTATAATACATTTGAATTTTCCAACAAAGTGCAGAGTGCAAACCTGATGGAAACACCTTAGCTTAACCTCCCACATGATTCTGAATGGTTTGAAAGTTGCTTCATGCCTCTGAACAGGAAGATAAAAAGTTGCTTTGTCAGTGCATACAATGCTCTGGGAATACAAATGGTACACATTTCAACTTTACACCCAAGTACTTGTGGCAAACCTAATGGAAACACCTTAGTTTAACTTTCCACATGATTATGAGTAGTTTGAAAGTTGTTTCATGCCTGTACACATCAGGACAAAAAAGTTGTTATCTCAGTGCATACAATGCTGTGACAATACTAATAGCATAGATTTCAATTTTACACCAAAGTACTTACTGCAAACCTAATGGAAACACCTTAGGTTAACTTCCCACATGATTCTGAGATGTCTGAAAGTTGTTTCATGCCTCTGGACATAAAGACAAAAATGTTGTTTTCTGAGTGCTTACAATGTTCTGACATAAAGTAGTGTACATTTCAATTTTCCACCAAAGAGCATATTGCAAACCTATTAGAAACATTTTAAGTTAACTTCCCACATGATTCTGAGTAGTTTGAAAGTTGTTCCATCCCTCTGTACAGCAAGACAAAAAAGTTGTTTTCTAAGTGCATGCAATGTTTGCAATTAAAGTAGTATACATTTGAATTTTCCACCAAAGTGCAGACTGCAAACCTGATAGAAAGACCTTAGCTTAACTTCCCACATGATTCTGAATGGTTTGAGCGTTGTTTCATGCTTCTGAACAGCAAGACAAAAAAGTTGTTTTCCAAGTGCATACAAAGCTCTGGTAATGCAAATAGTACACATTTCAACTTTACACCAAAGTACTTGCTGTTAACCTAATGGAAACACCTTAGTTTAACTTTCCACATGATTATGAGTAGTTTGAAAGTTTTTTCATGCCTGTACACATCAGGACAAAAAAGTTGTTATCTCAGTGCATACAATGATGTGAGAATACTAATGGCATACATTTCAATTTTACACCAAAGTACTTACTGAAAACCTAATGGATACAGCTTAGGTTAACTTCCCACATGATTATGAGCAGTTTGAAAGTTGTTTCATGCCTCTACACATCAAGACAAATAAGTTGTTATCTTAGTGCATACAAGGCTTTGACAATACTAATAGCATACATTTTAATTTTACACCAAAGCACTTACTGCAAACCTAATGGAAACACCTTAGGTTTACTTTCCACATGATTATGAGCAGTTTTAAAGTTCTTTCATGCCTCTACATATCAAGACAAAAAAGTTGTTATCTCAGTGCATACAATGTTCTAACATTAAAGTAGTATACATTTCAATTTTCCACCAAAGTACTTACTGCAAACCTAATGGAAACACCTTAGGTTCACTTCCCACATAATTCTGAGATGTCTGAAAGTTGTTTCATGCCTCTGGACAAAAAGACAAAAAAGTTGTTGTCTGAGTGCTTACTGTGTTATGACATTAAAGTAGTGTACATTTCAATTTTCCACCAAAGAGCATAGTGCAAACCTGATGGAAACATTTTAAGTTAACTTCCCACATGATTCTGAGTAGTTTGAAAGTTGTTTCATCCCTCTGTACAGCAAGACAAAAAAGCTGTTTTCTAAGTGCATGCAATTCTTTGAAATTAATGTATCATACATTTGAATTTTCCAACAAAGTGCAGAGTGCAAACCTGATGGAAACACCTTCGCTTAACCTCCCACATGATTCTGAATGGTTTGAAAGTTGCTTCATGCCTCTGAACAGCAAGAGAAAAAAGTTGCTTTGTCAGTGCATACAATGCTCTGGAAATACAAATGGTACACATTTCAACTTTACACCAAAGTACTTGTGGCAAACCTAATGGAAACACCTTAGTTTAACTTTCCACATGATTATGAGTAGTATGAAAGTTGTTTCATGCCTGTACACATCAGGACAAAAAAGTTGTTATCTCAGTGCATACAATGCTGTGACAATACTAATAGCATAGATTTCAATTTTACACCAAAGTACTTACTGCAAACCTAATGGAAACACCTTAGGTTAACTTCCCACATGATTCTGAGATGTCTGAAAGTTGTTTCATGCCTCTGGACATAAAGACAAAAATGTTGTTTTCTGAGTGCTTACAATGTTCTGACATAAAGTAGTGTACATTTCAATTTTCCACCAAAGAGCATATTGCAAACCTATTAGAAACATTTTAAGTTAACTTCCCACATGATTCTGAGTAGTTTGAAAGTTGTTCCATCCCTCTGTACAGCAAGACAAAAAAGTTGTTTTCTAAGTGCATGCAATGTTTGCAATTAAAGTAGTATACATTTGAATTTTCCACCAAAGTGCAGACTGCAAACCTGATAGAAAGACCTTAGCTTAACTTCCCACATGATTCTGAATGGTTTGAACGTTGTTTCATGCTTCTGAACAGCAAGACAAAAAAGTTGTTTTCCAAGTGCATACAAAGCTCTGGTAATGCAAATAGTACACATTTCAACTTTACACCAAAGTACTTGCTGTTAACCTAATGGAAACACCTTAGTTTAACTTTCCACATGATTATGAGTAGTTTGAAAGTTTTTTCATGCCTGTACACATCAGGACAAAAAAGTTGTTATCTCAGTGCATACAATGATGTGAGAATACTAATGGCATACATTTCAATTTTACACCAAAGTACTTACTGAAAACCTAATGGATACAGCTTAGGTTAACTTCTCACATGATTATGAGCAGTTTGAAAGTTGTTTCATGCCTCTACACATCAAGACAAATAAGTTGTTATCTTAGTGCATGCAAGGCTTTGACAATACTAATAGCATACATTTTAATTTTACACCAAAGTACTTACTGTAAACCTAATGGAAACACCTTAGGTTAACTTCCCACATGATTCTGAGATGTCTGAAAGTTGTTTCATGCCTCTGGACATAAAGACAAAAATGTTGTTTTCTGAGTGCTTACAATGTTCTGACATAAAGTAGTGTACATTTCAATTTTCCACCAAAGAGCATATTGCAAACCTATTAGAAACATTTTAAGTTAACGTCCCACATGATTCTGAGTAGTTTGAAAGTTTTTTCATGCCTGTATACATCAGGACAAAAAAGTTGTTATCTCAGTGCATACAATGATGTGAGAATACTAATGGCATACATTTCAATTTTACACCAAAGTACTTACTGAAAACCTAATGGATACAGCTTAGGTTAACTTCCCACATGATTATGAGCAGTTTGAAAGTTGTTTCATGCCTCTACACATCAAGACAAATAAGTTGTTATCTTAGTGCATACAAGGCTTTGACAATACTAATAGCATACATTTTAATTTTACACCAAAGCACTTACTGCAAACCTAATGGAAACACCTTAGGTTAACTTCCCACATGATTCTGAGATGTCTGAAAGTTGTTTCATGCCTCTGGACATAAAGACAAAAAAGTTGTTTTCTGAGTGCTTACAATCTTCTGACATTAAAGTAGTGTACATTTCAATTTTCCACCAAAGAGCGTAGTGCAAACCTGATGGAAACATTTTAAGTTAACTTCCGACATGATTCTGAGTAGTTTGAATGTTGTTTCATCCCTCTGTACAGCAAGACAAAAAAGCTGTTTTCTAAGTGCATGCAATTCTTTGAAATTAAAGTATAATACATTTGAATTTTCCAACAAAGTGCAGAGTGCAAACCTGATGGAAACACCTTAGCTTAACTTCCCACATGATTCTGAATGGTTTGAAAGTTGCTTCATGCCTCTGAACAGGAAGATAAAAAAGTTGCTTTGTCAGTGCATACAATGCTCTGGGAATACAAATGGTACACATTTCAACTTTACACCAAAGTACTTGTGGCAAACCTAATGGAAACACCTTAGTTTAACTTTCCACATGATTATGAGTAGTTTGAAAGTTGTTTCATGCCTGTACACATGAGGACAAAAAAGTTGTTATCTCAGTGCATACAATGCTGTGACAATACTAATAGAATACATTTCAATTTTACACCAAAGTACTTACTGCAAACCTAATGGAAACACCTTAGGTTAACTTCCCACATGATTCTGAGATGTCTGAAAGTTGTTTCATGCCTCTGGACATAAAGACAAAAATGTTGTTTTCTGAGTGCTTGCAATGTTGTGACATAAAGTAGTGTACATTTGAATTTTCCACCAAAGTGCAGAGTGCAAACCTGATAGAAACACCTTAGCTTAACTTCCCACATGATTCTGAATGGTTTGAACGTTGTTTCATGCTTCTGAACAGCAAGACAAAAAAGTTGTTTTCTAAGTGCATACAAAGCTTTCGTAATGCAAATAGTACACATTTCAACTTTACACCAAAGTCCTTGCTGTAAACCTAATGGAAACACCTTAGTTTAACTTTCCACATGATTATGAGTAGTTTGAAAGTTTTTTCATGCCTGTACACATCAGGACAAAAAAGTTGTTATCTCAGTGCATACAATGATGTGAGAATACTAATGGCATACATTTCAATTTTGCACCAAAGTACTTACTGAAAACCTAATGGAAACAGCTTAGGTTAACTTCCCACATGATTATGAGCAGTTTGAAAGTTGTTTCATGCCTCTACACATCAAGACAAAAAAGTTGTTATCTCAGTGCATACAAGGCTTTGACAATACAAATAGCATACATTTTAATTTTACACCAAAGCACTTACTGCAAACCTACTGGAAACACCTTAGGTTTACTTTCCACATGATTATGAGCAGTTTTAAAGTTGTTTCATGCCTCTACATATCAAGACAAAAAAGTTGTTATCTCAGTGCATACAATGTTCTAACATTAAAGTAGTATACATTTCAATTTTCCACCAAAGTACTTACTGCAAACCTAATGGAAACACCTTAGGTCAACTTCCCACATAATTCTGAGATGTCTGAAAGTTGTTTCATGCCTCTGGACAAAAAAACAAAAAAGTTGTTGTCTGAGTGCTCACTGTGTTCTGACATTAAAGTAGTGTACATTTCAATTTTCCACCAAAGAGCATAGTGCAAACCTGATGGAAACATTTTAAGTTAACTTCCCACATGATTCTGAGTAGTTTGAAAGTTGTTTCATCCCTCTGTACAGCAAGACAAAAAAGCTGTTTTCTAAGTGCATGCAATTCTTTGAAATTAATGAATCATACATTTGAATTTTCCAACAAAGTGCAGAGTGCAAACCTGATGGAAACACCTTCACTTAACCTCCCACATGATTCTGAATGGTTTGAAAGTTGCTTCATGCCTCTGAACAGGAAGATAAAAAAGTTGCTTTGTCAGTGCATACAATGCTCTGGGAATACAAATGGTACACATTTCAACTTTACACCAAAGTACTTGTGGCAAACCTAATGGAAACACCTTAGTTTAACTTTCCACATGATTATGAGTAGTTTGAAAGTTGTTTCATGCCTGTACACATCAGGACAAAAAAGTTGTTATCTCAGTGCATACAATGCTGTGACAATACTAATAGCATAGATTTCAATTTTACACCAAAGTACTTACTGCAAACCTAATGGAAACACCTTAGGTTAACTTCCCACATGATTCTGAGATGTCTGAAAGTTGTTTCATGCCTCTGGACATAAAGACAAAAATGTTGTTTTCTGAGTGCTTACAATGTTCTGACATAAAGTAGTGTACATTTCAATTTTCCACCAAAGAGCATATTGCAAACCTATTAGAAACATTTTAAGTTAACTTCCCACATGATTCTGAGTAGTTTGAAAGTTGTTCCATCCCTCTGTACAGCAAGACAAAAAAGTTGTTTTCTAAGTGCATGCAATGTTTGCAATTAAAGTAGTATACATTTGAATTTTCCACCAAAGTGCAGAGTGCAAACCTGATAGAAAGACCTTAGCTTAACTTCCCACATGATTCTGAATGGTTTGAACGTTGTTTCATGCTTCTGAACAGCAAGACAAAAAAGTTGTTTTCCAAGTGCATACAAAGCTTTGGTAATGCAAATAGTACACATTTCAACTTTACACCAAAGTACTTGCTGTTAACCTAATGGAAACACCTTAGTTTAACTTTCCACATGATTATGAGTAGTTTGAAAGTTTTTTCATGCCTGTACACATCAGGACAAAAAAGTTGTTATCTCAGTGCATACAATGATGTGAGAATACTAATGGCATACATTTCAATTTTACACCAAAGTACTTACTGAAAACCTAATGGATACAGCTTAGGTTAACTTCCCACATGATTATGAGCAGTTTGAAAGTTGTTTCATGCCTCTACACATCAAGACAAATAAGTTGTTATCTTAGTGCATACAAGGCTTTGACAATACTAATAGCATACATTTTAATTTTACACCAAAGCACTTACTGCAAACCTAATGGAAACACCTTAGGTTTACTTTCCACATGATTATGAGCAGTTTGAAAGTTGTTTCATGCCTCTACATATCAAGACAAAAAAGTTGTTATCTCAGTGCATACAATGTTCTAACATTAAAGTAGTATACATTTCAATTTTCCACCAAAGTACTTACTGCAAACCTAATGGAAACACCTTAGGTTCACTTCCCACATAATTCTGAGATGTCTGAAAGTTGTTTCATGCCTCTGGACAAAAAGACAAAAAAGTTGTTGTCTGAGTGCTTACTGTGTTCTGACATTAAAGTAGTGTACATTTCAATTTTCCACCAAAGAGCATAGTGCAAACCTGATGGAAACATTTTAAGTTAACTTCCCACATGATTCTGAGTAGTTTGAAAGTTGTTTCATCCCTCTGTACAGCAAGACAAAAAAGCTGTTTTCTAAGTGCATGCAATTCTTTGAAATTAATGTATCATACATTTGAATTTTCCAACAAAGTGCAGAGTGCAAACCTGATGGAAACACCTTCGCTTAACCTCCCACATGATTCTGAATGGTTTGAAAGTTGCTTCATGCCTCTGAACAGCAAGAGAAAAAAGTTGCTTTGTCAGTGCATACAATGCTCTGGAAATACAAATGGTACACATTTCAACTTTACACCAAAGTACTTGTGGCAAACCTAATGGAAACACCTTAGTTTAACTTTCCACATGATTATGAGTAGTATGAAAGTTGTTTCATGCCTGTACACATCAGGACAAAAAAGTTGTTATCTCAGTGCATACAATGCTGTGACAATACTAATAGCATAGATTTCAATTTTACACCAAAGTACTTACTGCAAACCTAATGGAAACACCTTAGGTTAACTTCCCACATGATTCTGAGATGTCTGAAAGTTGTTTCATGCCTCTGGACATAAAGACAAAAATGTTGTTTTCTGAGTGCTTACAATGTTCTGACATAAAGTAGTGTACATTTCAATTTTCCACCAAAGAGCATATTGCAAACCTATTAGAAACATTTTAAGTTAACTTCCCACATGATTCTGAGTAGTTTGAAAGTTGTTCCATCCCTCTGTACAGCAAGACAAAAAAGTTGTTTTCTAAGTGCATGCAATGTTTGCAATTAAAGTAGTATACATTTGAATTTTCCACCAAAGTGCAGACTGCAAACCTGATAGAAAGACCTTAGCTTAACTTCCCACATGATTCTGAATGGTTTGAACGTTGTTTCATGCTTCTGAACAGCAAGACAAAAAAGTTGTTTTCCAAGTGCATACAAAGCTCTGGTAATGCAAATAGTACACATTTCAACTTTACACCAAAGTACTTGCTGTTAACCTAATGGAAACACCTTAGTTTAACTTCCCACATGATTCTGAGATGTCTGAAAGTTGTTTCATGCCTCTGGACATAAAGACAAAAATGTTGTTTTCTGAGTGCTTACAATGTTCTGACATAAAGTAGTGTACATTTCAATTTTCCACCAAAGAGCATATTGCAAACCTGATGGAAACATTTTAAGTTAACTTCCGACATGATTCTGAGTAGTTTGAATGTTGTTTCATCCCTCTGTACAGCAAGACAAAAAAGCTGTTTTCTAAGTGCATGCAATTCTTTGAAATTAAAGTATAATACATTTGAATTTTCCAACAAAGTGCAGAGTGCAAACCTGATGGAAACACCTTAGCTTAAGCTCCCACATGATTCTGAATGGTTTGAAAGTTGCTTCATGCCTCTGAACAGGAAGATAAAAAAGTTGCTTTGTCAGTGCATACAATGCTCTGGGAATACAAATGGTACACATTTCAACTTTACACCAAAGTACTTGTGGCAAACCTAATGGAAACACCTTAGTTTAACTTTCCACATGATTATGAGTAGTTTGAAAGTTGTTTCATGCCTGTACACATGAGGACAAAAAAGTTGTTATCTCAGTGCATACAATGCTGTGACAATACTAATAGAATACATTTCAATTTTACACCAAAGTACTTACTGCAAACCTAATGGAAACACCTTAGGTTAACTTCCCACATGATTCTGAGATGTCTGAAAGTTGTTTCATGCCTCTGGACATAAAGACAAAAATGTTGTTTTCTGAGTGCTTGCAATGTTCTGACATAAAGTAGTGTACATTTGAATTTTCCACCAAAGTGCAGAGTGCAAACCTGATAGAAACACCTTAGCTTAACTTCCCACATGATTCTGAATGGTTTGAACGTTGTTTCATGCTTCTGAACAGCAAGACAAAAAAGTTGTTTTCTAAGTGCATACAAAGCTTTCGTAATGCAAATAGTACACATTTCAACTTTACACCAAAGTCCTTGCTGTAAACCTAATGGAAACACCTTAGTTTAACTTTCCACATGATTATGAGTAGTTTGAAAGTTTTTTCATGCCTGTACACATCAGGACAAAAAAGTTGTTATCTCAGTGCATACAATGATGTGAGAATACTAATGGCATACATTTCAATTTTACACCAAAGTACTTACTGAAAACCTAATGGATACAGCTTAGGTTAACTTCCCACATGATTATGAGCAGTTTGAAAGTTGTTTCATGCCTCTACACATCAAGACAAATAAGTTGTTATCTTAGTGCATACAAGGCTTTGACAATACTAATAGCATACATTTTAATTTTACACCAAAGCACTTTCTGCAAACCTAATGGAAACACCTTAGGTTTACTTTCCACATGATTATGAGCAGTTTGAAAGTTGTTTCATGCCTCTGGACATAAAGACAAAAATGTTGTTTTCTGAGTGCTTACAATGTTCTGACATAAAGTAGTGTACATTTCAATTTTCCACCAAAGAGCATATTGCAAACCTATTAGAAACATTTTAAGTTAACTTCCCACATGATTCTGAGTAGTTTGAAAGTTTTTTCATGCCTGTACACATCAGGACAAAAAAGTTGTTATCTCAGTGCATACAATGATGTGAGAATACTAATGGCATACATTTCAATTTTACACCAAAGTACTTACTGAAAACCTAATGGATACAGCTTAGGTTAACTTCCCACATGATTATGAGCAGTTTGAAAGTTGTTTCATGCCTCTACACATCAAGACAAATAAGTTGTTATCTTAGAGCATACAAGGTTTTGACAATACTAATAGCATACATTTTAATTTTACACCAAAGCACTTACTGCAAACCTAATGGAAACACCTTAGGTTAACTTCCCACATGATTCTGTGTAGTTTGAAAGTTGTTTCATCCCTCTGTACAGCAAGACAAAAAAGCTGTTTTCTAAGTGCATGCAATTCTTTGAAATTAATGTATCATACATTTGAATTTTCCAACAAAGTGCAGAGTGCAAACCTGATGGAAACACCTTCGCTTAACCTCCCACATGATTCTGAATGGTTTGAAAGTTGCTTCATGCCTCTGAACAGCAAGAGAAAAAAGTTGCTTTGTCAGTGCATACAATGCTCTGGGAATACAAATGGTACACATTTCAACTTTACACCAAAGTACTTGTGGCAAACCTAATGGAAACACCTTAGTTTAACTTTCCACATGATTATGAGTAGTTTGAAAGTTGTTTCATGCCTGTACACATCAGGACAAAAAAGTTGTTATCTCAGTGCATACAATGCTGTGACAATACTAATAGCATAGATTTCAATTTTACACCAAAGTACTTACTGCAAACCTAATGGAAACACCTTAGGTTAACTTCCCACATGATTCTGAGATGTCTGAAAGTTGTTTCATGCCTCTGGACATAAAGACAAAAATGTTGTTTTCTGAGTGCTTACAATGTTCTGACATAAAGTAGTGTACATTTCAATTTTCCACCAAAGAGCATATGGCAAACCTATTAGAAACATTTTAAGTTAACTTCCCACATGATTCTGAGTAGTTTGAAAGTTGTTCCATCCCTCTGTACAGCAAGACAAAAAAGTTGTTTTCTAAGTGCATGCAATGTTTGCAATTAAAGTAGTATACATTTGAATTTTCCACCAAAGTGCAGACTGCAAACCTGATAGAAAGACCTTAGCTTAACTTCCCACATGATTCTGAATGGTTTGAACGTTGTTTCATGCTTCTGAACAGCAAGACAAAAAAGTTGTTTTCCAAGTGCATACAAAGCTCTGGTAATGCAAATAGGACACATTTCAACTTTACACCAAAGTACTTGCTGTTAACCTAATGGAAACACCTTAGTTTAACTTTCCACATGATTATGAGTAGTTTGAAAGTTTTTTCATGCATGTACACATCAGGACAAAAAAGTTGTTATCTCAGTGCATACAATCATGTGAGAATACTAATGGCATACATTTCAATTTTACACCAAAGTACTTACTGAAAACCTAATGGATACAGCTTAGGTTAACTTCCCACATGATTATGAGCAGTTTGAAAGTTGTTTCATGCCTCTACACATCAAGACAAATAAGTTGTTATCTTAGTGCATACAAGGCTTTGACAATACTAATAGCATACATTTTAATTTTACACCAAAGCACTTACTGCAAACCTAATGGAAACACCTTAGGTTAACTTCCCACATGATTCTGAGATGTCTGAAAGTTGTTTCATGCCTCTGGACATAAAGACAAAAAAGTTGTTTTCTGAGTGCTTACAATCTTCTGACATTAAAGTAGTGTACATTTCAATTTTCCACCAAAGAGCGTAGTGCAAACCTGATGGAAACATTTTAAGTTAACTTCCGACATGATTCTGAGTAGTTTGAATGTTGTTTCATCCCTCTGTACAGCAAGACAAAAAAGCTGTTTTCTAAGTGCATGCAATTCTTTGAAATTAAAGTATAATACATTTGAATTTTCCAACAAAGTGCAGAGTGCAAACCTGATGGAAACACCTTAGCTTAACCTCCCACATGATTCTGAATGGTTTGAAAGTTGCTTCATGCCTCTGAACAGCAAGAGAAAAAAGTTGCTTTGTCAGTGCATACAGTGCTCTGGGAATACAAATGGTACACATTTCAACTTTACACCAAAGTACTTGTGGCAAACCTAATGGAAACATCTTAGTATAACTTTCCACATGATTATGAGTAGTTTGAAAGTTGTTTCATGCCTGTACACATGAGGACAAAAAAGTTGTTATCTCAGTGCATACAATGCTGTGACAATACTAATAGAATACATTTCAATTTTACACCAAAGTACTTACTGCAAACCTAATGGAAACACCTTAGGTTAACTTCCCACATGATTCTGAGATGTCTGAAAGTTGTTTCATGCCTCTGGACATAAAGACAAAAATGTTGTTTTCTGAGTGCTTGCAATGTTCTGACATAAAGTAGTGTACATTTGAATTTTCCACCAAAGTGCAGAGTGCAAACCTGATAGAAACACCTTAGCTTAACTTCCCACATGATTCTGAATGGTTTGAACGTTGTTTCATGCTTCTGAACAGCAAGACAAAAAAGTTGTTTTCTAAGTGCATACAAAGCTTTCGTAATGCAAATAGTACACATTTCAACTTTACACCAAAGTCCTTGCTGTAAACCTAATGGAAACACCTTAGTTTAACTTTCCACATGATTATGAGTAGTTTGAAAGTTTTTTCATGCCTGTACACATCAGGACAAAAAAGTTGTTATCTCAGTGCATACAATGATGTGAGAATACTAATGGCATACATTTCAATTTTACACCAAAGTACTTACTGAAAACCTAATGGAAACAGCTTAGGTTAACTTCCCACATGATTATGAGCAGTTTGAAAGTTGTTTCATGCCTCTACACATCAAGACAAAAAAGTTGTTATCTCAGTGCATACAAGGCTTTGACAATACAAATAGCATACATTTTAATTTTACACCAAAGCACTTACTGCAAACCTACTGGAAACACCTTAGCTTTACTTTCCACATGATTATGAGCAGTTTTAAAGTTGTTTCATGCCTCTACATATCAAGACAAAAAAGTTGTTATCTCAGTGCATACAATGTTCTAACATTAAAGTAGTATACATTTCAATTTTCCACCAAAGTACTTACCGCAAACCTAATGGAAACACCTTAGGTTCACTTCCCACATAATTCTGAGATGTCTGAAAGTTGTTTCATGCCTCTGGACAAAAAGACAAAAAAGTTGTTGTCTGAGTGCTTACTGTGTTCTGACATTAAAGTAGTGTACATTTCAATTTTCCAACAAAGAGCATAGTGCAAACCTGATGGAAACATTTTAAGTTAACTTCCCACATGATTCTGAGTAGTTTGAAATTTGTTTCATCCCTCTGTACAGCAAGACAAAAAAGCTGTTTTCTAAGTGCATGCAATTCTTTGAAATTAATGTATCATACATTTGAATTTTCCA
This sequence comes from Mobula birostris, assembly GCF_030028105.1. Taxonomy (NCBI): domain Eukaryota; kingdom Metazoa; phylum Chordata; class Chondrichthyes; order Myliobatiformes; family Myliobatidae; genus Mobula; species Mobula birostris. The sequence goes on from NW_027274136.1 coordinate 14,671, forward strand.
ACAAAGTGCAGAGTGCAAACCTGATGGAAACACCTTCGCTTAACCTCCCACATGATTCTGAATGGTTTGAAAGTTGCTTCATGCCTCTGAACAGGAAGATAAAAAAGTTGCTTTGTCAGTGCATACAATGCTCTGGGAATACAAATGGTACACATTTCAACTTTACACCAAAGTACTTGTGGCAAACCTAATGGAAACACCTTAGTTTAACTTTCCACATGATTATGAGTAGTTTGAAAGTTGTTTCATGCCTGTACACATCAGGACAAAAAAGTTGTTATCTCAGTGCATACAATGCTGTGACAATACTAATAGCATAGATTTCAATTTTACACCAAAGTACTTACTGCAAACCTAATGGAAACACCTTAGGTTAACTTCCCACATGATTCTGAGATGTCTGAAAGTTGTTTCATGCCTCTGGACATAAAGACAAAAATGTTGTTTTCTGAGTGCTTGCAATGTTCTGACATAAAGTAGTGTACATTTCAATTTTCCACCAAAGAGCATATTGCAAACCTATTAGAAACATTTTAAGTTAACTTCCCACATGATTCTGAGTAGTTTGAAAGTTTTTTCATGCATGTACACATCAGAACAAAAAAGTTGTTATCTCAGTGCATACAATGATGTGAGAATACTAATGGCATACATTTCAATTTTACACCAAAGTACTTACTGAAAACCTAATGGATACAGCTTAGGTTAACTTCCTACATGATTATGAGCAGTTTGAAAGTTGTTTCATGCCTCTACACATCAAGACAAATAAGTTGTTATCTTAGAGCATACAAGGTTTTGACAATACTAATAGCATACATTTTAATTTTACACCAAAGCACTTACTGCAAACCTAATGGAAACACCTTAGGTTAACTTCCCACATGATTCTGAGATGTCTGAAAGTTGTTTCATGCCTCTGGACATAAAGACAAAAAAGTTGTTTTCTGAGTGCTTACAATCTTCTGACATTAAAGTAGTGTACATTTCAATTTTCCACCAAAGAGCGTAGTGCAAACCTGATGGAAACATTTTAAGTTAACTTCCGACATGATTCTGAGTAGTTTGAATGTTGTTTCATCCCTCTGTACAGCAAGACAAAAAAGCTGTTTTCTAAGTGCATGCAATTCTTTGAAATTAAAGTATAATACATTTGAATTTTCCAACAAAGTGCAGAGTGCAAACCTGATGGAAACACCTTAGCTTAAGCTCCCACATGATTCTGAATGGTTTGAAAGTTGCTTCATGCCTCTGAACAGGAAGATAAAAAAGTTGCTTTGTCAGTGCATACAATGCTCTGGGAATACAAATGGTACACATTTCAACTTTACACCAAAGTACTTGTGGCAAACCTAATGGAAACACCTTAGTTTAACTTTCCATATGATTATGAGAAGTTTGAAAGTTGTTTCATGCCTGTACACATCAGGACAAAAAAGTTGTTATCTCAGTGCATACAATGCTGTGACAATACTAATAGCATAGATTTCAATTTTACACCAAAGTACTTACTGCAAACCTAATGGAAACACCTTAGGTTAACTTCCCACATGATTCTGAGATGTCTGAAAGTTGTTTCATGCCTCTGGACATAAAGACAAAAATGTTGTTTTCTGAGTGCTTACAATGTTCTGACATAAAGTAGTGTACATTTCAATTTTCCACCAAAGAGCATATTGCAAACCTATTAGAAACATTTTAAGTTAACTTCCCACATGATTCTGAGTAGTTTGAAAGTTGTTCCATCCCTCTGTACAGCAAGACAAAAAAGTTGTTTTCTAAGTGCATGCAATGTTTGCAATTAAAGTAGTATACATTTGAATTTTCCACCAAAGTGCAGACTGCAAACCTGATAGAAAGACCTTAGCTTAACTTCCCACATGATTCTGAATGGTTTGAACGTTGTTTCATGCTTCTGAACAGCAAGACAAAAAAGTTGTTTTCCAAGTGCATACAAAGCTCTGGTAATGCAAATAGTACACATTTCAACTTTACACCAAAGTACTTGCTGTTAACCTAATGGAAACACCTTAGTTTAACTTTCCACATGATTATGAGTAGTTTGAAAGTTTTTTCATGCCTGTACACATCAGGACAAAAAAGTTGTTATCTCAGTGCATACAATGATGTGAGAATACTAATGGCATACATTTCAATTTTACACCAAAGTACTTACTGAAAACCTAATGGATACAGCTTAGGTTAACTTCTCACATGATTATGAGCAGTTTGAAAGTTGTTTCATGCCTCTACACATCAAGACAAATAAGTTGTTATCTTAGTGCATGCAAGGCTTTGACAATACTAATAGCATACATTTTAATTTTACACCAAAGTACTTACTGCAAACCTAATGGAAACACCTTAGGTTAACTTCCCACATGATTCTGAGATGTCTGAAAGTTGTTTCATGCCTCTGGACATAAAGACAAAAATGTTGTTTTCTGAGTGCTTGCAATGTTCTGACATAAAGTAGTGTACATTTGAATTTTCCACCAAAGTGCAGAGTGCAAACCTGATAGAAACACCTTAGCTTAACTTCCCACATGATTCTGAATGGTTTGAACGTTGTTTCATGCTTCTGAACAGCAAGACAAAAAAGTTGTTTTCTAAGTGCATACAAAGCTTTCGTAATGCAAATAGTACACATTTCAACTTTACACCAAAGTCCTTGCTGTAAACCTAATGGAAACACCTTAGTTTAACTTTCCACATGATTATGAGTAGTTTGAAAGTTTTTTCATGCCTGTACACATCAGGACAAAAAAGTTGTTATCTCAGTGCATACAATGATGTGAGAATACTAATGGCATACATTTCAATTTTACACCAAAGTACTTACTGAAAACCTAATGGAAACAGCTTAGGTTAACTTCCCACATGATTATGAGCAGTTTGAAAGTTGTTTCATGCTTCTACACATCAAGACAAAAAAGTTGTTATCTCAGTGCATACAAGGCTTTGACAATACAAATAGCATACATTTTAATTTTACACCAAAGCACTTACTGCAAACCTACTGGAAACACCTTAGCTTTACTTTCCACATGATTATGAGCAGTTTTATAGTTGTTTCATGCCTCTACATATCAAGACAAAAAAGTTGTTATCTCAGTGCATACAATGTTCTAACATTAAAGTAGTATACATTTCAATTTTCCACCAAAGTACTTACTGCAAACCTAATGGAAACACCTTAGGTTCACTTCCCACATAATTCTGAGATGTCTGAAAGTTGTTTCATGCCTCTGGACAAAAAGACAAAAAAGTTGTTGTCTGAGTGCTTACTGTGTTCTGACATTAAAGTAGTGTACATTTCAATTTTCCAACAAAGAGCATAGTGCAAACCTGATGGAAACATTTTAAGTTAACTTCCCACATGATTCTGAGTAGTTTGAAAGTTGTTTCATCCCTCTGTACAGCAAGACAAAAAAGCTGTTTTCTAAGTGCATGCAATACATTTGAATTTTCCAACAAAGTGCAGAGTGCAAACCTGATGGAAACACCTTCGCTTAACCTCCCACATGCTTCTGAATGGTTTGAAAGTTGCTTCATGCCTCTGAACAGGAAGATAAAAAAGTTGCTTTGTCAGTGCATACAATGCTCTGGGAATACAAATGGTACACATTTCAACTTTACACCAAAGTACTTGTGGCAAACCTAATGGAAACACCTTAGTTTAACTTTCCACATGATTATGAGTAGTTTGAAAGTTGTTTCATGCCTGTACACATCAGGACAAAAAAGTTGTTATCTCAGTGCATACAATGCTGTGACAATACTAATAGCATAGATTTCAATTTTACACCAAAGTACTTACTGCAAACCTAATGGAAACACCTTAGGTTAACTTCCCACATGATTCTGAGATGTCTGAAAGTTGTTTCATGCCTCTGGACATAAAGACAAAAATGTTGTTTTCTGAGTGCTTACAATGTTCTGACATAAAGTAGTGTACATTTCAATTTTCCACCAAAGAGCATATTGCAAACCTATTAGAAACATTTTAAGTTAACTTCCCACATGATTCTGACTAGTTTGAAAGTTTTTTCATGCATGTACACATCAGGACAAAAAAGTTGTTATCTCAGTGCATACAATGATGTGAGAATACTAATGGCATACATTTCAATTTTACACCAAAGTACTTACTGAAAACCTAATGGATACAGCTTAGGTTAACTTCCTACATGATTATGAGCAGTTTGAAAGTTGTTTCATGCCTCTACACATCAAGACAAATAAGTTGTTATCTTAGAGCATACAAGGTTTTGACAATACTAATAGCATACATTTTAATTTTACACCAAAGCACTTACTGCAAACCTAATGGAAACACCTTAGGTTAACTTCCCACATGATTCTGAGATGTCTGAAAGTTGTTTCATGCCTCTGGACATAAAGACAAAAAAGTTGTTTTCTGAGTGCTTACAATCTTCTGACATTAAAGTAGTGTACATTTCAATTTTCCACCAAAGAGCGTAGTGCAAACCTGATGGAAACATTTTAAGTTAACTTCCGACATGATTCTGAGTAGTTTGAATGTTGTTTCATCCCTCTGTACAGCAAGACAAAAAAGCTGTTTTCTAAGTGCATGCAATTCTTTGAAATTAAAGTATAATACATTTGAATTTTCCAACAAAGTGCAGAGTGCAAACCTGATGGAAACACCTTAGCTTAACCTCCCACATGATTCTGAATGGTTTGAAAGTTGCGTCATGCCTCTGAACAGGAAGATAAAAAGTTGCTTTGTCAGTGCATACAATGCTCTGGGAATACAAATGGTACACATTTCAACTTTACACCAAAGTACTTGTGGCAAACCTAATGGAAACACCTTAGTTTAACTTTCCACATGATTATGAGTAGTTTGAAAGTTGTTTCATGCCTGTACACATCAGGACAAAAAAGTTGTTATCTCAGTGCATACAATGCTGTGACAATACTAATAGCATAGATTTCAATTTTACACCAAAGTACTTACTGCAAACCTAATGGAAACACCTTAGGTTAACTTCCCACATGATTCTGAGATGTCTGAAAGTTGTTTCATGCCTCTGGACATAAAGACAAAAATGTTGTTTTCTGAGTGCTTACAATGTTCTGACATAAAGTAGTGTACATTTCAATTTTCCACCAAAGAGCATATTGCAAACCTATTAGAAACATTTTAAGTTAACTTCCCACATGATTCTGAGTAGTTTGAAAGTTGTTCCATCCCTCTGTACAGCAAGACAAAAAAGTTGTTTTCTAAGTGCATGCAATGTTTGCAATTAAAGTAGTATACATTTGAATTTTCCACCAAAGTGCAGACTGCAAACCTGATAGAAAGACCTTAGCTTAACTTCCCACATGATTCTGAATGGTTTGAGCGTTGTTTCATGCTTCTGAACAGCAAGACAAAAAAGTTGTTTTCCAAGTGCATACAAAGCTCTGGTAATGCAAATAGTACACATTTCAACTTTACACCAAAGTACTTGCTGTTAACCTAATGGAAACACCTTAGTTTAACTTTCCACATGATTATGAGTAGTTTGAAAGTTTTTTCATGCCTGTACACATCAGGACAAAAAAGTTGTTATCTCAGTGCATACAATGATGTGAGAATACTAATGGCATACATTTCAATTTTACACCAAAGTACTTACTGAAAACCTAATGGATACAGCTTAGGTTAACTTCCCACATGATTATGAGCAGTTTGAAAGTTGTTTCATGCCTCTACACATCAAGACAAATAAGTTGTTATCTTAGTGCATACAAGGCTTTGACAATACTAATAGCATACATTTTAATTTTACACCAAAGCACTTACTGCAAACCTAATGGAAACACCTTAGGTTTACTTTCCACATGATTATGAGCAGTTTGAAAGTTGTTTCATGCCTCTACATATCAAGACAAAAAAGTTGTTATCTCAGTGCATACAATGTTCTAACATTAAAGTAGTATACATTTCAATTTTCCACCAAAGTACTTACTGCAAACCTAATGGAAACACCTTAGGTTCACTTCCCACATAATTCTGAGATGTCTGAAAGTTGTTTCATGCCTCTGGACAAAAAGACAAAAAAGTTGTTGTCTGAGTGCTTACTGTGTTATGACATTAAAGTAGTGTACATTTCAATTTTCCACCAAAGAGCATAGTGCAAACCTGATGGAAACATTTTAAGTTAACTTCCCACATGATTCTGAGTAGTTTGAAAGTTGTTTCATCCCTCTGTACAGCAAGACAAAAAAGCTGTTTTCTAAGTGCATGCAATTCTTTGAAATTAATGTATCATACATTTGAATTTTCCAACAAAGTGCAGAGTGCAAACCTGATGGAAACACCTTCGCTTAACCTCCCACATGATTCTGAATGGTTTGAAAGTTGCTTCATGCCTCTGAACAGCAAGAGAAAAAAGTTGCTTTGTCAGTGCATACAATGCTCTGGGAATACAAATGGTACACATTTCAACTTTACACCAAAGTACTTGTGGCAAACCTAATGGAAACACCTTAGTTTAACTTTCCACATGATTATGAGTAGTATGAAAGTTGTTTCATGCCTGTACACATCAGGACAAAAAAGTTGTTATCTCAGTGCATACAATGCTGTGACAATACTAATAGCATAGATTTCAATTTTACACCAAAGTACTTACTGCAAACCTAATGGAAACACCTTAGGTTAACTTCCCACATGATTCTGAGATGTCTGAAAGTTGTTTCATGCCTCTGGACATAAAGACAAAAATGTTGTTTTCTGAGTGCTTACAATGTTCTGACATAAAGTAGTGTACATTTCAATTTTCCACCAAAGAGCATATTGCAAACCTATTAGAAACATTTTAAGTTAACTTCCCACATGATTCTGAGTAGTTTGAAAGTTGTTCCATCCCTCTGTACAGCAAGACAAAAAAGTTGTTTTCTAAGTGCATGCAATGTTTGCAATTAAAGTAGTATACATTTGAATTTTCCACCAAAGTGCAGACTGCAAACCTGATAGAAAGACCTTAGCTTAACTTCCCACATGATTCTGAATGGTTTGAACGTTGTTTCATGCTTCTGAACAGCAAGACAAAAAAGTTGTTTTCCAAGTGCATACAAAGCTCTGGTAATGCAAATAGTACACATTTCAACTTTACACCAAAGTACTTGCTGTTAACCTAATGGAAACACCTTAGTTTAACTTTCCACATGATTATGAGTAGTTTGAAAGTTTTTTCATGCCTGTACACATCAGGACAAAAAAGTTGTTATCTCAGTGCATACAATGATGTGAGAATACTAATGGCATACATTTCAATTTTACACCAAAGTACTTACTGAAAACCTAATGGATACAGCTTAGGTTAACTTCTCACATGATTATGAGCAGTTTGAAAGTTGTTTCATGCCTCTACACATCAAGACAAATAAGTTGTTATCTTAGTGCATGCAAGGCTTTGACAATACTAATAGCATACATTTTAATTTTACACCAAAGTACTTACTGTAAACCTAATGGAAACACCTTAGGTTAACTTCCCACATGATTCTGAGATGTCTGAAAGTTGTTTCATGCCTCTGGACATAAAGACAAAAATGTTGTTTTCTGAGTGCTTACAATGTTCTGACATAAAGTAGTGTACATTTCAATTTTCCACCAAAGAGCATATTGCAAACCTATTAGAAACATTTTAAGTTAACGTCCCACATGATTCTGAGTAGTTTGAAAGTTTTTTCATGCCTGTACACATCAGGACAAAAAAGTTGTTATCTCAGTGCATACAATGATGTGAGAATACTAATGGCATACATTTCAATTTTACACCAAAGTACTTACTGAAAACCTAATGGATACAGCTTAGGTTAACTTCCCACATGATTATGAGCAGTTTGAAAGTTGTTTCATGCCTCTACACATCAAGACAAATAAGTTGTTATCTTAGTGCATACAAGGCTTTGACAATACTAATAGCATACATTTTAATTTTACACCAAAGCACTTACTGCAAACCTAATGGAAACACCTTAGGTTAACTTCCCACATGATTCTGAGATGTCTGAAAGTTGTTTCATGCCTCTGGACATAAAGACAAAAAAGTTGTTTTCTGAGTGCTTACAATCTTCTGACATTAAAGTAGTGTACATTTCAATTTTCCACCAAAGAGCGTAGTGCAAACCTGATGGAAACATTTTAAGTTAACTTCCGACATGATTCTGAGTAGTTTGAATGTTGTTTCATCCCTCTGTACAGCAAGACAAAAAAGCTGTTTTCTAAGTGCATGCAATTCTTTGAAATTAAAGTATAATACATTTGAATTTTCCAACAAAGTGCAGAGTGCAAACCTGATGGAAACACCTTAGCTTAACCTCCCACATGATTCTGAATGGTTTGAAAGTTGCTTCATGCCTCTGAACAGGAAGATAAAAAAGTTGCTTTGTCAGTGCATACAATGCTCTGGGAATACAAATGGTACACATTTCAACTTTACACCAAAGTACTTGTGGCAAACCTAATGGAAACACCTTAGTTTAACTTTCCACATGATTATGAGTAGTTTGAAAGTTGTTTCATGCCTGTACACATCAGGACAAAAAAGTTGTTATCTCAGTGCATACAATGCTGTGACAATACTAATAGAATACATTTCAATTTTACACCAAAGTACTTACTGCAAACCTAATGGAAACACCTTAAGTTAACTTCCCACATGATTCTGAGATGTCTGAAAGTTGTTTCATGCCTCTGGACATAAAGACAAAAATGTTGTTTTCTGAGTGCTTGCAATGTTCTGACATAAAGTAGTGTACATTTGAATTTTCCACCAAAGTGCAGAGTGCAAACCTGATAGAAACACCTTAGCTTAACTTCCCACATGATTCTGAATGGTTTGAACGTTGTTTCATGCTTCTGAACAGCAAGACAAAAAAGTTGTTTTCTAAGTGCATACAAAGCTTTCGTAATGCAAATAGTACACATTTCAACTTTACACCAAAGTCCTTGCTGTAAACCTAATGGAAACACCTTAGTTTAACTTTCCACATGATTATGAGTAGTTTGAAAGTTTTTTCATGCCTGTACACATCAGGACAAAAAAGTTGTTATCTCAGTGCATACAATGATGTGAGAATACTAATGGCATACATTTCAATTTTGCACCAAAGTACTTACTGAAAACCTAATGGAAACAGCTTAGGTTAACTTCCCACATGATTATGAGCAGTTTGAAAGTTGTTTCATGCCTCTACACATCAAGACAAAAAAGTTGTTATCTCAGTGCATACAAGGCTATGACAATACAAATAGCATACATTTTAATTTTACACCAAAGCACTTACTGCAAACCTACTGGAAACACCTTAGGTTTACTTTCCACATGATTATGAGCAGTTTTAAAGTTGTTTCATGCCTCTACATATCAAGACAAAAAAGTTGTTATCTCAGTGCATACAATGTTCTAACATTAAAGTAGTATACATTTCAATTTTCCACCAAAGTACTTACTGCAAACCTAATGGAAACACCTTAGGTTCACTTCCCACATAATTCTGAGATGTCTGAAAGTTGTTTCATGCCTCTGGACAAAAAAACAAAAAAGTTGTTGTCTGAGTGCTCACTGTGTTCTGACATTAAAGTAGTGTACATTTCAATTTTCCACCAAAGAGCATAGTGAAAACCTGATGGAAACATTTTAAGTTAACTTCCCACATGATTCTGAGTAGTTTGAAAGTTGTTTCATCCCTCTGTACAGCAAGACAAAAAAGCTGTTTTCTAAGTGCATGCAATTCTTTGAAATTAATGAATCATACATTTGAATTTTCCAACAAAGTGCAGAGTGCAAACCTGATGGAAACACCTTCGCTTAACCTCCCACATGATTCTGAATGGTTTGAAAGTTGCTTCATGCCTCTGAACAGGAAGATAAAAAAGTTGCTTTGTCAGTGCATACAATGCTCTGGGAATACAAATGGTACACATTTCAACTTTACACCAAAGTACTTGTGGCAAACCTAATGGAAACACCTTAGTTTAACTTTCCACATGATTATGAGTAGTTTGAAAGTTGTTTCATGCCTGTACACATCAGGACAAAAAAGTTGTTATCTCAGTGCATACAATGCTGTGACAATACTAATAGCATAGATTTCAATTTTACACCAAAGTACTTACTGCAAACCTAATGGAAACACCTTAGGTTAACTTCCCACATGATTCTGAGATGTCTGAAAGTTGTTTCATGCCTCTGGACATAAAGACAAAAATGTTGTTTTCTGAGTGCTTACAATGTTCTGACATAAAGTAGTGTACATTTCAATTTTCCACCAAAGAGCATATTGCAAACCTATTAGAAACATTTTAAGTTAACTTCCCACATGATTCTGAGTAGTTTGAAAGTTGTTCCATCCCTCTGTAGAGCAAGACAAAAAAGTTGTTTTCTAAGTGCATGCAATGTTTGCAATTAAAGTAGTATACATTTGAATTTTCCACCAAAGTGCAGAGTGCAAACCTGATAGAAAGACCTTAGCTTAACTTCCCACATGATTCTGAATGGTTTGAACGTTGTTTCATGCTTCTGAACAGCAAGACAAAAAAGTTGTTTTCCAAGTGCATACAAAGCTTTGGTAATGCAAATAGTACACATTTCAACTTTACACCAAAGTACTTGCTGTTAACCTAATGGAAACACCTTAGTTTAACTTTCCACATGATTATGAGTAGTTTGAAAGTTTTTTCATGCCTGTACACATCAGGACAAAAAAGTTGTTATCTCAGTGCATACAATGATGTGAGAATACTAATGGCATACATTTCAATTTTACACCAAAGTACTTACTGAAAACCTAATGGATACAGCTTAGGTTAACTTCCCACATGATTATGAGCAGTTTGAAAGTTGTTTCATGCCTCTACACATCAAGACAAATAAGTTGTTATCTTAGTGCATACAAGGCTTTGACAATACTAATAGCATACATTTTAATTTTACACCAAAGCACTTACTGCAAACCTAATGGAAACACCTTAGGTTTACTTTCCACATGATTATGAGCAGTTTTAAAGTTCTTTCATGCCTCTACATATCAAGACAAAAAAGTTGTTATCTCAGTGCATACAATGTTCTAACATTAAAGTAGTATACATTTCAATTTTCCACCAAAGTACTTACTGCAAACCTAATGGAAACACCTTAGGTTCACTTCCCACATAATTCTGAGATGTCTGAAAGTTGTTTCATGCCTCTGGACAAAAAGACAAAAAAGTTGTTGTCTGAGTGCTTACTGAGTTCTGACATTAAAGTAGTGTACATTTCAATTTTCCACCAAAGAGCATACTGCAAACCTGATGGAAACATTTTAAGTTAACTTCCCACATGATTCTGAGTAGTTTGAAAGTTGTTTCATCCCTCTGTACAGCAAGACAAAAAAGCTGTTTTCTAAGTGCATGCAATGTTTGCAATTAAAGTAGTATACATTTGAATTTTCCACCAAAGTGCAGACTGCAAACCTGATAGAAAGACCTTAGCTTAACTTCCCACATGATTCTGAATGGTTTGAACGTTGTTTCATGCTTCTGAACAGCAAGACAAAAAAGTTGTTTTCCAAGTGCATACAAAGCTCTGGTAATGCAAATAGTACACATTTCAACTTTACACCAAAGTACTTGCTGTTAACCTAATGGAAACACCTTAGTTTAACTTTCCACATGATCATGAGTAGTTTGAAAGTTTTTTCATGCATGTACACATCAGGACAAAAAAATTGTTATCTCAGTGCATACAATGATGTGAGAATACTAATGGCATACATTTCAATTTTACACCAAAGTACTTACTGAAAACCTAATGGATGCAGCTTAGGTTAACTTCCCACATGATTATGAGCAGTTTGAAAGTTGTTTCATGCCTCTACACATCAAGACAAATAAGTTGTTATCTTAGTGCATACAAGGCTTTGACAATACTAATAGCATACATTTTAATTTTACACCAAAGCACTTTCTGCAAACCTAATGGAAACACCTTAGGTTTACTTTCCACATGATTATGAGCAGTTTGAAAGTTGTTTCATGCCTCTGGACATAAAGACAAAAATGTTGTTTTCTGAGTGCTTACAATGTTCTGACATAAAGTAGTGTACATTTCAATTTTCCACCAAAGAGCATATTGCAAACCTATTAGAAACATTTTAAGTTAACTTCCCACATGATTCTGAGTAGTTTGAAAGTTTTTTCATGCCTGTACACATCAGGACAAAAAAGTTGTTATCTCAGTGCATACAATGATGTGAGAATACTAATGGCATACATTTCAATTTTACACCAAAGTACTTACTGAAAACCTAATGGATACAGCTTAGGTTAACTTCCCACATGATTATGAGCAGTTTGAAAGTTGTTTCATGCCTCTACACATCAAGACAAATAAGTTGTTATCTTCGAGCATACAAGGTTTTGACAATACTAATAGCATACATTTTAATTTTACACCAAAGCACTTACTGCAAACCTAATGGAAACACCTTAGGTTAACTTCCCACATGATTCTGAGATGTCTGAAAGTTGTTTCATGCCTCTGGACATAAAGACAAAAAAGTTGTTTTCTGAGTGCTTACAATCTTCTGACATTAAAGTAGTGTACATTTCAATTTTCCACCAAAGAGCGTAGTGCAAACCTGATGGAAACATTTTAAGTTAACTTCCGACATGATTCTGAGTAGTTTGAATGTTGTTTCATCCCTCTGTACAGCAAGACAAAAAAGCTGTTTTCTAAGTGCATGCAATTCTTTGAAATTAAAGTATAATACATTTGAATTTTCCAACAAAGTGCAGAGTGCAAACCTGATGGAAACACCTTAGCTTAAGCTCCCACATGATTCTGAATGGTTTGAAAGTTGCTTCATGCCTCTGAACAGGAAGATAAAAAAGTTGCTTTGTCAGTGCATACAATGCTCTGGGAATACAAATGGTACACATTTCAACTTTACACCAAAGTACTTGTGGCAAACCTAATGGAAACACCTTAGTTTAACTTTCCATATGATTATGAGAAGTTTGAAAGTTGTTTCATGCCTGTACACATCAGGACAAAAAAGTTGTTATCTCAGTGCATACAATGCTGTGACAATACTAATAGCATAGATTTCAATTTTACACCAAAGTACTTACTGCAAACCTAATGGAAACACCTTAGGTTAACTTCCCACATGATTCTGAGATGTCTGAAAGTTGTTTCATGCCTCTGGACATAAAGACAAAAATGTTGTTTTCTGAGTGCTTACAATGTTCTGACATAAAGTAGTGTACATTTCAATTTTCCACCAAAGAGCATATTGCAAACCTATTAGAAACATTTTAAGTTAACTTCCCACATGATTCTGAGTAGTTTGAAAGTTGTTCCATCCCTCTGTACAGCAAGACAAAAAAGTTGTTTTCTAAGTGCATGCAATGTTTGCAATTAAAGTAGTATACATTTGAATTTTCCACCAAAGTGCAGACTGCAAACCTGATAGAAAGACCTTAGCTTAACTTCCCACATGATTCTGAATGGTTTGAACGTTGTTTCATGCTTCTGAACAGCAAGACAAAAAAGTTGTTTTCCAAGTGCATACAAAGCTCTGGTAATGCAAATAGTACACATTTCAACTTTACACCAAAGTACTTGCTGTTAACCTAATGGAAACACCTTAGTTTAACTTTCCACATGATTATGAGTAGTTTGAAAGTTTTTTCATGCCTGTACACATCAGGACAAAAAAGTTGTTATCTCAGTGCATACAATGATGTGAGAATACTAATGGCATACATTTCAATTTTACACCAAAGTACTTACTGAAAACCTAATGGATACAGCTTAGGTTAACTTCCCACATGATTATGAGCAGTTTGAAAGTTGTTTCATGCCTCTACACATCAAGACAAATAAGTTGTTATCTTAGTGCATACAAGGCTTTGACAATACTAATAGCATACATTTTAATTTTACACCAAAGCACTTTCTGCAAACCTAATGGAAACACCTTAGGTTTACTTTCCACATGATTATGAGCAGTTTGAAAGTTGTTTCATGCCTCTGGACATAAAGACAAAAATGTTGTTTTCTGAGTGCTTACAATGTTCTGACATAAAGTAGTGTACATTTCAATTTTCCACCAAAGAGCATATTGCAAACCTATTAGAAACATTTTAAGTTAACTTCCCACATGATTCTGAGTAGTTTGAAAGTTTTTTCATGCCTGTACACATCAGGACAAAAAAGTTGTTATCTCAGTGCATACAATGATGTGAGAATACTAATGGCATACATTTCAATTTTACACCAAAGTACTTACTGAAAACCTAATGGATACAGCTTAGGTTAACTTCCCACATGATTATGAGCAGTTTGAAAGTTGTTTCATGCCTCTACACATCAAGACAAATAAGTTGTTATCTTAGAGCATACAAGGTTTTGACAATACTAATAGCATACATTTTAATTTTACACCAAAGCACTTACTGCAAACCTAATGGAAACACCTTAGGTTAACTTCCCACATGATTCTGAGATGTCTGAAAGTTGTTTCATGCCTCTGGACATAAAGACAAAAAAGTTGTTTTCTGAGTGCTTACAATCTTCTGACATTAAAGTAGTGTACATTTCAATTTTCCACCAAAGAGCGTAGTGCAAACCTGATGGAAACATTTTAAGTTAACTTCCGACATGATTCTGAGTAGTTTGAATGTTGTTTCATCCCTCTGTACAGCAAGACAAAAAAGCTGTTTTCTAAGTGCATGCAATTCTTTGAAATTAAAGTATAATACATTTGAATTTTCCAACAAAGTGCAGAGTGCAAACCTGATGGAAACACCTTAGCTTAAGCTCCCACATGATTCTGAATGGTTTGAAAGTTGCTTCATGCCTCTGAACAGGAAGATAAAAAAGTTGCTTTGTCAGTGCATACAATGCTCTGGGAATACAAATGGTACACATTTCAACTTTACACCAAAGTACTTGTGGCAAACCTAATGGAAACACCTTAGTTTAACTTTCCACATGATTATGAGAAGTTTGAAAGTTGTTTCATGCCTGTACACATCAGGACAAAAAAGTTGTTATCTCAGTGCATACAATGCTGTGACAATACTAATAGCATAGATTTCAATTTTACACCAAAGTACTTACTGCAAACCTAATGGAAACACCTTAGGTTAACTTCCCACATGATTCTGAGATGTCTGAAAGTTGTTTCATGCCTCTGGACATAAAGACAAAAATGTTGTTTTCTGAGTGCTTACAATGTTCTGACATAAAGTAGTGTACATTTCAATTTTCCACCAAAGAGCATATTGCAAACCTATTAGAAACATTTTAAGTTAACTTCCCACATGATTCTGAGTAGTTTGAAAGTTGTTCCATCCCTCTGTACAGCAAGACAAAAAAGTTGTTTTCTAAGTGCATGCAATGTTTGCAATTAAAGTAGTATACATTTGAATTTTCCACCAAAGTGCAGACTGCAAACCTGATAGAAAGACCTTAGCTTAACTTCCCACATGATTCTGAATGGTTTGAACGTTGTTTCATGCTTCTGAACAGCAAGACAAAAAAGTTGTTTTCCAAGTGCATACAAAGCTCTGGTAATGCAAATAGTACACATTTCAACTTTACACCAAAGTACTTGCTGTTAACCTAATGGAAACACCTTAGTTTAACTTTCCACATGATTATGAGTAGTTTGAAAGTTTTTTCATGCATGTACACATCAGGACAAAAAAGTTGTTATCTCAGTGCATACAATGATGTGAGAATACTAATGGCATACATTTCAATTTTACACCAAAGTACTTACTGAAAACCTAATGGATACAGCTTAGGTTAACTTCCCACATGATTATGAGCAGTTTGAAAGTTGTTTCATGCCTCTACACATCAAGACAAATAAGTTGTTATCTTAGTGCATACAAGGCTTTGACAATACTAATAGCATACATTTTAATTTTACACCAAAGCACTTTCTGCAAACCTAATGGAAACACCTTAGGTTTACTTTCCACATGATTATGAGCAGTTTGAAAGTTGTTTCATGCCTCTGGACATAAAGACAAAAATGTTGTTTTCTGAGTGCTTACAATGTTCTGACATAAAGTAGTGTACATTTCAATTTTCCACCAAAGAGCATATTGCAAACCTATTAGAAACATTTTAAGTTAACTTCCCACATGATTCTGAGTAGTTTGAAAGTTTTTTCATGCCTGTACACATCAGGACAAAAAAGTTGTTATCTCAGTGCATACAATGATGTGAGAATACTAATGGCATACATTTCAATTTTACACCAAAGTACTTACTGAAAACCTAATGGATACAGCTTAGGTTAACTTCCCACATGATTATGAGCAGTTTGAAAGTTGTTTCATGCCTCTACACATCAAGACAAATAAGTTGTTATCTTAGAGCATACAAGGTTTTGACAATACTAATAGCATACATTTTAATTTTACACCAAAGCACTTACTGCAAACCTAATGGAAACACCTTAGGTTAACTTCCCACATGATTCTGAGATGTCTGAAAGTTGTTTCATGCCTCTGGACATAAAGACAAAAAAGTTGTTTTCTGAGTGCTTACAATCTTCTGACATTAAAGTAGTGTACATTTCAATTTTCCACCAAAGAGCGTAGTGCAAACCTGATGGAAACATTTTAAGTTAACTTCCGACATGATTCTGAGTAGTTTGAATGTTGTTTCATCCCTCTGTACAGCAAGACAAAAAAGCTGTTTTCTAAGTGCATGCAATTCTTTGAAATTAAAGTATAATACATTTGAATTTTCCAACAAAGTGCAGAGTGCAAACCTGATGGAAACACCTTAGCTTAAGCTCCCACATGATTCTGAATGGTTTGAAAGTTGCTTCATGCCTCTGAACAGGAAGATAAAAAAGTTGCTTTGTCAGTGCATACAATGCTCTGGGAATACAAATGGTACACATTTCAACTTTACACCAAAGTACTTGTGGCAAACCTAATGGAAACACCTTAGTTTAACTTTCCACATGATTATGAGTAGTTTGAAAGTTGTTTCATGCCTGTACACATCAGGACAAAAAAGTTGTTATCTCAGTGCATACAAGGCTTTGACAATACTAATAGCATACATTTTAATTTTACACCAAAGCACTTTCTGCAAACCTAATGGAAACACCTTAGGTTTACTTTCCACATGATTATGAGCAGTTTGAAAGTTGTTTCATGCCTCTGGACATAAAGACAAAAATGTTGTTTTCTGAGTGCTTACAATGTTCTGACATAAAGTAGTGTACATTTCAATTTTCCACCAAAGAGCATATTGCAAACCTATTAGAAACATTTTAAGTTAACTTCCCACATGATTCTGAGTAGTTTGAAAGTTTTTTCATGCCTGTACACATCAGGACAAAAAAGTTGTTATCTCAGTGCATACAATGATGTGAGAATACTAATGGCATACATTTCAATTTTACACCAAAGTACTTACTGAAAACCTAATGGATACAGCTTAGGTTAACTTCCCACATGATTATGAGCAGTTTGAAAGTTGTTTCATGCCTCTACACATCAAGACAAATAAGTTGTTATCTTAGAGCATACAAGGTTTTGACAATACTAATAGCATACATTTTAATTTTACACCAAAGCACTTACTGCAAACCTAATGGAAACACCTTAGGTTAACTTCCCACATGATTCTGAGATGTCTGAAAGTTGTTTCATGCCTCTGGACATAAAGACAAAAAAGTTGTTTTCTGAGTGCTTACAATCTTCTGACATTAAAGTAGTGTACATTTCAATTTTCCACCAAAGAGCGTAGTGCAAACCTGATGGAAACATTTTAAGTTAACTTCCGACATGATTCTGAGTAGTTTGAATGTTGTTTCATCCCTCTGTACAGCAAGACAAAAAAGCTGTTTTCTAAGTGCATGCAATTCTTTGAAATTAAAGTATAATACATTTGAATTTTCCAACAAAGTGCAGAGTGCAAACCTGATGGAAACACCTTAGCTTAAGCTCCCACATGATTCTGAATGGTTTGAAAGTTGCTTCATGCCTCTGAACAGGAAGATAAAAAAGTTGCTTTGTCAGTGCATACAATGCTCTGGGAATACAAATGGTACACATTTCAACTTTACACCAAAGTACTTGTGGCAAACCTAATGGAAACACCTTAGTTTAACTTTCCACATGATTATGAGAAGTTTGAAAGTTGTTTCATGCCTGTACACATCAGGACAAAAAAGTTGTTATCTCAGTGCATACAATGCTGTGACAATACTAATAGCATAGATTTCAATTTTACACCAAAGTACTTACTGCAAACCTAATGGAAACACCTTAGGTTAACTTCCCACATGATTCTGAGATGTCTGAAAGTTGTTTCATGCCTCTGGACATAAAGACAAAAATGTTGTTTTCTGAGTGCTTACAATGTTCTGACATAAAGTAGTGTACATTTCAATTTTCCACCAAAGAGCATATTGCAAACCTATTAGAAACATTTTAAGTTAACTTCCCACATGATTCTGAGTAGTTTGAAAGTTGTTCCATCCCTCTGTACAGCAAGACAAAAAAGTTGTTTTCTAAGTGCATGCAATGTTTGCAATTAAAGTAGTATACATTTGAATTTTCCACCAAAGTGCAGACTGCAAACCTGATAGAAAGACCTTAGCTTAACTTCCCACATGATTCTGAATGGTTTGAACGTTGTTTCATGCTTCTGAACAGCAAGACAAAAAAGTTGTTTTCCAAGTGCATACAAAGCTCTGGTAATGCAAATAGTACACATTTCAACTTTACACCAAAGTACTTGCTGTTAACCTAATGGAAACACCTTAGTTTAACTTTCCACATGATTATGAGTAGTTTGAAAGTTTTTTCATGCATGTACACATCAGGACAAAAAAGTTGTTATCTCAGTGCATACAATGATGTGAGAATACTAATGGCATACATTTCAATTTTACACCAAAGTACTTACTGAAAACCTAATGGATACAGCTTAGGTTAACTTCCCACATGATTATGAGCAGTTTGAAAGTTGTTTCATGCCTCTACACATCAAGACAAATAAGTTGTTATCTTAGTGCATACAAGGCTTTGACAATACTAATAGCATACATTTTAATTTTACACCAAAGCACTTTCTGCAAACCTAATGGAAACACCTTAGGTTTACTTTCCACATGATTATGAGCAGTTTGAAAGTTGTTTCATGCCTCTGGACATAAAGACAAAAATGTTGTTTTCTGAGTGCTTACAATGTTCTGACATAAAGTAGTGTACATTTCAATTTTCCACCAAAGAGCATATTGCAAACCTATTAGAAACATTTTAAGTTAACTTCCCACATGATTCTGAGTAGTTTGAAAGTTTTTTCATGCCTGTACACATCAGGACAAAAAAGTTGTTATCTCAGTGCATACAATGATGTGAGAATACTAATGGCATACATTTCAATTTTACACCAAAGTACTTACTGAAAACCTAATGGATACAGCTTAGGTTAACTTCCCACATGATTATGAGCAGTTTGAAAGTTGTTTCATGCCTCTACACATCAAGACAAATAAGTTGTTATCTTAGAGCATACAAGGTTTTGACAATACTAATAGCATACATTTTAATTTTACACCAAAGCACTTACTGCAAACCTAATGGAAACACCTTAGGTTAACTTCCCACATGATTCTGAGATGTCTGAAAGTTGTTTCATGCCTCTGGACATAAAGACAAAAAAGTTGTTTTCTGAGTGCTTACAATCTTCTGACATTAAAGTAGTGTACATTTCAATTTTCCACCAAAGAGCGTAGTGCAAACCTGATGGAAACATTTTAAGTTAACTTCCGACATGATTCTGAGTAGTTTGAATGTTGTTTCATCCCTCTGTACAGCAAGACAAAAAAGCTGTTTTCTAAGTGCATGCAATTCTTTGAAATTAAAGTATAATACATTTGAATTTTCCAACAAAGTGCAGAGTGCAAACCTGATGGAAACACCTTAGCTTAAGCTCCCACATGATTCTGAATGGTTTGAAAGTTGCTTCATGCCTCTGAACAGGAAGATAAAAAAGTTGCTTTGTCAGTGCATACAATGCTCTGGGAATACAAATGGTACACATTTCAACTTTACACCAAAGTACTTGTGGCAAACCTAATGGAAACACCTTAGTTTAACTTTCCACATGATTATGAGTAGTTTGAAAGTTGTTTCATGCCTGTACACATCAGGACAAAAAAGTTGTTATCTCAGTGCATACAATGCTGTGACAATACTAATAGCATAGATTTCAATTTTACACCAAAGTACTTACTGCAAACCTAATGGAAACACCTTAGGTTAACTTCCCACATGATTCTGAGATGTCTGAAAGTTGTTTCATGCCTCTGGACATAAAGACAAAAATGTTGTTTTCTGAGTGCTTACAATGTTCTGACATAAAGTAGTGTACATTTCAATTTTCCACCAAAGAGCATATTGCAAACCTATTAGAAACATTTTAAGTTAACTTCCCACATGATTCTGAGTAGTTTGAAAGTTGTTCCATCCCTCTGTACAGCAAGACAAAAAAGTTGTTTTCTAAGTGCATGCAATGTTTGCAATTAAAGTAGTATACATTTGAATTTTCCACAAAAGTGCAGACTGCAAACCTGATAGAAAGACCTTAGCTTAACTTCCCACATGATTCTGAATGGTTTGAACGTTGTTTCATGCTTCTGAACAGCAAGACAAAAAAGTTGTTTTCCAAGTGCATACAAAGCTCTGGTAATGCAAATAGTACACATTTCAACTTTACACCAAAGTACTTGCTGTTAACCTAATGGAAACACCTTAGTTTAACTTTCCACATGATTATGAGTAGTTTGAAAGTTTTTTCATGCCTGTACACATCAGGACAAAAAAGTTGTTATCTCAGTGCATACAATGATGTGAGAATACTAATGGCATACATTTCAATTTTACACCAAAGTACTTACTGAAAACCTAATGGATACAGCTTAGGTTAACTTCCCACATGATTATGAGCAGTTTGAAAGTTGTTTCATGCCTCTACACATCAAGACAAATAAGTTGTTATCTTAGTGCATACAAGGCTTTGACAATACTAATAGCATACATTTTAATTTTACACCAAAGCACTTTCTGCAAACCTAATGGAAACACCTTAGGTTTACTTTCCACATGATTATGAGCAGTTTGAAAGTTGTTTCATGCCTCTGGACATAAAGACAAAAATGTTGTTTACTGAGTGCTTACAATGTTCTGACATAAAGTAGTGTACATTTCAATTTTCCACCAAAGAGCATATTGCAAACCTATTAGAAACATTTTAAGTTAACTTCCCACATGATTCTGAGTAGTTTGAAAGTTTTTTCATGCCTGTACACATCAGGACAAAAAAGTTGTTATCTCAGTGCATACAATGATGTGAGAATACTAATGGCATACATTTCAATTTTACACCAAAGTACTTACTGAAAACCTAATGGATACAGCTTAGGTTAACTTCCCACATGATTATGAGCAGTTTGAAAGTTGTTTCATGCCTCTACACATCAAGACAAATAAGTTGTTATCTTAGAGCATACAAGGTTTTGACAATACTAATAGCATACATTTTAATTTTACACCAAAGCACTTACTGCAAACCTAATGGAAACACCTTAGGTTAACTTCCCACATGATTCTGAGATGTCTGAAAGTTGTTTCATGCCTCTGGACATAAAGACAAAAAAGTTGTTTTCTGAGTGCTTACAATCTTCTGACATTAAAGTAGTGTACATTTCAATTTTCCACCAAAGAGCGTAGTGCAAACCTGATGGAAACATTTTAAGTTAACTTCCGACATGATTCTGAGTAGTTTGAATGTTGTTTCATCCCTCTGTACAGCAAGACAAAAAAGCTGTTTTCTAAGTGCATGCAATTCTTTGAAATTAAAGTATAATACATTTGAATTTTCCAACAAAGTGCAGAGTGCAAACCTGATGGAAACACCTTAGCTTAAGCTCCCACATGATTCTGAATGGTTTGAAAGTTGCTTCATGCCTCTGAACAGGAAGATAAAAAAGTTGCTTTGTCAGTGCATACAATGCTCTGGGAATACAAATGGTACACATTTCAACTTTACACCAAAGTACTTGTGGCAAACCTAATGGAAACACCTTAGTTTAACTTTCCACATGATTATGAGTAGTTTGAAAGTTGTTTCATGCCTGTACACATGAGGACAAAAAAGTTGTTATCTCAGTGCATACAATGCTGTGACAATACTAATAGAATACATTTCAATTTTACACCAAAGTACTTACTGCAAACCTAATGGAAACACCTTAGGTTAACTTCCCACATGATTCTGAGATGTCTGAAAGTTGTTTCATGCCTCTGGACATAAAGACAAAAATGTTGTTTTCTGAGTGCTTGCAATGTTCTGACATAAAGTAGTGTACATTTGAATTTTCCACCAAAGTGCAGAGTGCAAACCTGATAGAAACACCTTAGCTTAACTTCCCACATGATTCTGAATGGTTTGAACGTTGTTTCATGCTTCTGAACAGCAAGACAAAAAAGTTGTTTTCTAAGTGCATACAAAGCTTTCGTAATGCAAATAGTACACATTTCAACTTTACACCAAAGTCCTTGCTGTAAACCTAATGGAAACACCTTAGTTTAACTTTCCACATGATTATGAGTAGTTTGAAAGTTTTTTCATGCCTGTACACATCAGGACAAAAAAGTTCTTATCTCAGTGCATACAATGATGTGAGAATACTAATGGCATACATTTCAATTTTGCACCAAAGTACTTACTGAAAACCTAATGGAAACAGCTTAGGTTAACTTCCCACATGATTATGAGCAGTTTGAAAGTTGTTTCATGCCTCTACACATGAAGACAAAAAAGTTGTTATCTCAGTGCATACAAGGCTTTGACAATACAAATAGCATACATTTTAATTTTACACCAAAGCACTTACTGCAAACCTACTGGAAACACCTTAGGTTTACTTTCCACATGATTATGAGCAGTTTTAAAGTTGTTTCATGCCTCTACATATCAAGACAAAAAAGTTGTTATCTCAGTGCATACAATGTTCTAACATTAAAGTAGTATACATTTCAATTTTCCACCAAAGTACTTACTGCAAACCTAATGGAAACACCTTAGGTTCACTTCCCACATAATTCTGAGATGTCTGAAAGTTGTTTCATGCCTCTGGACAAAAAGACAAAAAAGTTGTTGTCTGAGTGCTTACTGTGTTCTGACATTAAAGTAGTGTACATTTCAATTTTCCACCAAATAGCATAGTGCAAACCTGATGGAAACATTTTAAGTTAACTTCCCACATGATTCTGAGTAGTTTGAAAGTTGTTTCATCCCTCTGTACAGCAAGACAAAAAAGCTGTTTTCTAAGTGCATGCAATTCTTTGAAATTAATGTATCATACATTTGAATTTTCCAACAAAGTGCAGAGTGCAAACCTGATGGAAACACCTTCGCTTAACCTCCCACATGATTCTGAATGGTTTGAAAGTTGCTTCATGCCTCTGAACAGGAAGATAAAAAAGTTGCTTTGTCAGTGCATACAATGCTCTGGGAATACAAATGGTACACATTTCAACTTTACACCAAAGTACTTGTGGCAAACCTAATGGAAACACCTTAGTTTAACTTTCCACATGATTATGAGTAGTTTGAAAGTTGTTTCATGCCTGTACACATCAGGACAAAAAAGTTGTTATCTCAGTACATACAATGCTGCGACAATACTAATAGCATAGATTTCAATTTTACACCAAAGTACTTACTGCAAACCTAATGGAAACACCTTAGGTTAACTTCCCACATGATTCTGAGATGTCTGAAAGTTGTTTCATGCCTCTGGACATAAAGACAAAAATGTTGTTTTCTGAGTGCTTACAATGTTCTGACATAAAGTAGTGTACATTTCAATTTTCCACCAAAGAGCATATTGCAAACCTATTAGAAACATTTTAAGTTAACTTCCCACATGATTCTGAGTAGTTTGAAAGTTGTTCCATCCCTCTGTACAGCAAGACAAAAAAGTTGTTTTCTAAGTGCATGCAATGTTTGCAATTAAAGTAGTATACATTTGAATTTTCCACCAAAGTGCAGAGTGCAAACCTGATAGAAAGACCTTAGCTTAACTTCCCACATGATTCTGAATGGTTTGAAAGTTGTTTCATGCTTCTGAACAACAAGACAAAAAAGTTGTTTTCCAAGTGCATACAATGCTGTGACAATACTAATAGAATACATTTCAATTTTACACCAAAGTACTTACTGCAAACCTAATGGAAACACCTTAGGTTAACTTCCCACATGATTCTGAGATGTCTGAAAGTTGTTTCATGCCTCTGGACATAAAGACAAAAATGTTGTTTTCTGAGTGCTTGCAATGTTCTGACATAAAGTAGTGTACATTTCAATTTTCCACCAAAGTACTTACTGCAAACCTAATGGAAACACCTTAGGTTCACTTCCCACATAATTCTGAGATGTCTGAAAGTTGTTTCATGCCTCTGGACAAAAAGACAAAAAAGTTGTTGTCTGAGTGCTTACTGTGTTCTGACATTAAAGTAGTGTACATTTCAATTTTCCACCAAAGAGCATAGTGCAAACCTGATGGAAACATTTTAAGTTAACTTCCCACATGATTCTGAGTAGTTTGAAAGTTGTTTCATCCCTCTGTACAGCAAGACAAAAAAGCTGTTTTCTAAGTGCATGCAATTCTTTGAAATTAATGTATCATACATTTGAATTTTCCAACAAAGTGCAGAGTGCAAACCTGATGGAAACACCTTCGCTTAACCTCCCACATGATTCTGAATGGTTTGAAAGTTGCTTCATGCCTCTGAACAGCAAGAGAAAAAAGTTGCTTTGTCAGTGCATACAATGCTCTGGGAATACAAATGGTACACATTTCAACTTTACACCAAAGTACTTGTGGCAAACCTAATGGAAACACCTTTATTAACTTTCCACATGATTATGAGTAGTTTGAAAGTTGTTTCATGCCTGTACACATCAGGACAAAAAAGTTGTTATCTCAGTGCATACAATGCTGTGACAATACTAATAGCATAGATTTCAATTTTACACCAAAGTACTTACTGCACACCTAATGGAAACACCTTAGGTTAACTTCCCACATGATTCTGAGATGTCTGAAAGTTGTTTCATGCCTCTGGACATAAAGACAAAAATGTTGTTTTCTGAGTGCTTACAATGTTCTGACATAAAGTAGTGTACATTTCAATTTTCCACCAAAGAGCATATGGCAAACCTATTAGAAACATTTTAAGTTAACTTCCCACATGATTCTGAGTAGTTTGAAAGTTGTTCCATCCCTCTGTACAGCAAGACAAAAAAGTTGTTTTCTAAGTGCATGCAATGTTTGCAATTAAAGTAGTATACATTTGAATTTTCCACCAAAGTGCAGACTGCAAACCTGATAGAAAGACCTTAGCTTAACTTCCCACATGATTCTGAATGGTTTGAACGTTGTTTCATGCTTCTGAACAGCAAGACAAAAAAGTTGTTTTCCAAGTGCATACAAAGCTCTGGTAATGCAAATAGTACACATTTCAACTTTACACCAAAGTACTTGCTGTTAACCTAATGGAAACACCTTAGTTTAACTTTCCACATGATTATGAGTAGTTTGAAAGTTTCTTCATGCATGTACACATCAGGACAAAAAAGTTGTTATCTCAGTGCATACAATGATGTGAGAATACTAATGGCATACATTTCAATTTTACACCAAAGTACTTACTGAAAACCTAATGGATACAGCTTAGGTTAACTTCCCACATGATTATGAGCAGTTTGAAAGTTGTTTCATGCCTCTACACATCAAGACAAATAAGTTGTTATCTTAGTGCATACAAGGCTTTGACAATACTAATAGCATACATTTTAATTTTACACCAAAGCACTTACTGCAAACCTAATGGAAACACCTTAGGTTTACTTTCCACATGATTATGAGCAGTTTGAAAGTTGTTTCATGCCTCTACATATCAAGACAAAAAAGTTGTTATCTCAGTGCATACAATGTTCTAACATTAAAGTAGTATACATTTCAATTTTCCACCAAAGTACTTACTGCAAACCTAATGGAAACACCTTAGATTCACTTCCCACATAATTCTGAGATGTCTGAAAGTTGTTTCATGCCTCTGGACAAAAAGACAAAAAAGTTGTTGTCTGAGTGCTTACTGTGTTCTGACATTAAAGTCGTGTACATTTCAATTTTCCACCAAAGAGCATAGTGCAAACCTGATGGAAACATTTTAAGTTAACTTCCCACATGATTCTGAGTAGTTTGAAAGTTGTTTCATCCCTCTGTACAGCAAGACAAAAAAGCTGTTTTCTAAGTGCACGCAATTCTTTGAAATTAATGTATCATACATTTGAATTTTCCAACAAAGTGCAGAGTGCAAACCTGATGGAAACACCTTCGCTTAACCTCCCACATGATTCTGAATGGTTTGAAAGTTGCTTCATGCCTCTGAACAGGAAGATAAAAAAGTTGCTTTGTCAGTGCATACAATGCTCTGGGAATACAAATGGTACACATTTCAACTTTACACCAAAGTACTTGTGGCAAACCTAATGGAAACACCTTAGTTTAACTTTCCACATGATTATGAGTAGTTTGAAAGTTGTTTCATGCCTGTACACATCAGGACAAAAAAGTTGTTATCTCAGTGCATACAATGCTGTGACAATACTAATAGCATAGATTTCAATTTTACACCAAAGTACTTACTGCAAACCTAATGGAAACACCTTAGGTTAACTTCCCACATGATTCTGAGATGTCTGAAAGTTGTTTCATGCCTCTGGACATAAAGACAAAAATGTTGTTTTCTGAGTGTTTACAATGTTCTGACATAAAGTAGTGTACATTTCAATTTTCCACCAAAGAGCATATTGCAAACCTATTAGAAACATTTTAAGTTAACTTCCCACATGATTCTGAGTAGTTTGAAAGTTGTTCCATCCCTCTGTACAGCAAGACAAAAAAGTTGTTTTCTAAGTGCATGCAATGTTTGCAATTAAAGTAGTATACATTTGAATTTTCCACCAAAGTGCAGACTGCAAACCTGATAGAAAGACCTTAGCTTAACTTCCCACATGATTCTGAGTGGTTTGAACGTTGCTTCATGCTTCTGAACAGCAAGACAAAAAAGTTGTTTTCCAAGTGCATACAAAGCTCTGGTAATGCAAATAGTACACATTTCAACTTTACACCAAAGTACTTGCTGTTAACCTAATGGAAACACCTTAGTTTAACTTTCCACATGATTATGAGTAGTTTGAAAGTTTTTTCATGCATGTACACATCAGGACAAAAAAGTTGTTATCTCAGTGCATACAATGATGTGAGAATACTAATGGCATACATTTCAATTTTACACCAAAGTACTTACTGAAAACCTAATGGATACAGCTTAGGTTAACTTCCCACATGATTATGAGCAGTTTGAAAGTTGTTTCATGCCTCTACACATCAAGACAAATAAGTTGTTATCTTAGTGCATACAAGGCTTTGACAATACTAATAGCATACATTTTAATTTTACACCAAAGCACTTTCTGCAAACCTAATGGAAACACCTTAGGTTTACTTTCCACATGATTATGAGCAGTTTGAAAGTTGTTTCATGCCTCTGGACATAAAGACAAAAAAGTTGTTTTCTGAGTGCTTACAATCTTCTGACATTAAAGTAGTGTACATTTCAATTTTCCACCAAAGAGCGTAGTGCAAACCTGATGGAAACATTTTAAGTTAACTTCCGACATGTTTCTGAGTAGTTTGAATGTTGTTTCATCCCTCTGTACAGCAAGACAAAAAAGCTGTTTTCTAAGTGCATGCAATTCTTTGAAATTAAAGTATAATACATTTGAATTTTCCAACAAAGTGCAGAGTGCAAACCTGATGGAAACACCTTAGCTTAACCTCCCACATGATTCTGAATGGTTTGAAAGTTGCTTCATGCCTCTGAACAGGAAGATAAAAAAGTTGCTTTGTCAGTGCATACAATGCTCTGGGAATACAAATGGTACACATTTCAACTTTACACCAAAGTACTTGTGGCAAACCTAATGGAAACACCTTAGTTTAACTTTCCACATGATTATGAGTAGTTTGAAAGTTGTTTCATGCCTGTACACATGAGGACAAAAAAGTTGTTATCTCAGTGCATACAATGCTGTGACAATACTAATAGAATACATTACAATTTTACACCAAAGTACTTACTGCAAACCTAATGGAAACACCTTAGGTTAACTTCCCACATGATTCTGAGATGTCTGAAAGTTGTTTCATGCCTCTGGACATAAAGACAAAAATGTTGTTTTCTGAGTGCTTGCAATGTTCTGACATAAAGTAGTGTACATTTGAATTTTCCACCAAAGTGCAGAGTGCAAACCTGATAGAAACACCTTAGCTTAACTTCCCACATGATTCTGAATGGTTTGAACGTTGTTTCATGCTTCTGAACAGCAAGACAAAAAAGTTGTTTTCTAAGTGCATACAAAGCTTTCGTAATGCAAATAGTACACATTTCAACTTTACACCAAAGTCCTTGCTGTAAACCTAATGGAAACACCTTAGTTTAACTTTCCACATGATTATGAGTAGTTTGAAAGTTTTTTCATGCCTGTACACATCAGGACAAAAAAGTTGTTATCTCAGTGCATACAATGATGTGAGAATACTAATGGCATACATTTCAATTTTGCACCAAAGTACTTACTGAAAACCTAATGGAAACAGCTTAGGTTAACTTCCCACATGATTACGAGCAGTTTGAAAGTTGTTTCATGCCTCTACACATCAAGACAAAAAAGTTGTTATCTCAGTGCATACAAGGCTTTGACAATACAAAAAGCATACATTTTAATTTTACACCAAAGCACTTACTGCAAACCTACTGGAAACACCTTAGGTTTACTTTCCACATGATTATGAGCAGTTTTAAAGTTGTTTCATGCCTCTACATATCAAGACAAAAAAGTTGTTATCTCAGTGCATACAATGTTCTAACATTAAAGTAGTATACATTTCAATTTTCCACCAAAGTACTTACTGCAAACCTAATGGAAACACCTTAGGTTCACTTCCCACATAATTCTGAGATGTCTGAAAGTTGTTTCATGCCTCTGGACAAAAAGACAAAAAAGTTGTTGTCTGAGTGCTTACTGTGTTCTGACATTAAAGTAGTGTACATTTCAATTTTCCACCAAAGAGCATAGTGCAAACCTGATGGAAACATTTTAAGTTAACTTCCCACATGATTCTGAGTAGTTTGAAAGTTGTTTCATCCCTCTGTACAGCAAGACAAAAAAGCTGTTTTCTAAGTGCATGCAATTCTTTGAAATTAATGTATCATACATTTGAATTTTCCAACAAAGTGCAGAGTGCAAACCTGATGGAAACACCTTCGCCTAACCTCCCACATGATTCTGAATGGTTTGAAAGTTGCTTCATGCCTCAGAACAGGAAGATAAAAAAGTTGCTTTGTCAGTGCATACAATGCTCTGGGAATACAAATGGTACACATTTCAACTTTACACCAAAGTACTTGTGGCAAACCTAATGGAAACACCTTAGTTTAACTTTCCACATGATTATGAGTAGTTTGAAAGTTGTTTCATGCCTGTACACATCAGGACAAAAAAGTTGTTATCTCAGTGCATACAATGCTGTGACAATACTAATAGCATAGATTTCAATTTTACACCAAAGTACTTACTGCAAACCTAATGGAAACACCTTAGGTTAACTTCCCACATGATTCTGAGATGTCTGAAAGTTGTTTCATGCCTCTGGACATAAAGACAAAAATGTTGTTTTCTGAGTGCTTACAATGTTCTGACATAAAGTAGTGTACATTTCAATTTTCCACCAAAGAGCATATTGCAAACCTATTAGAAACATTTTAAGTTAACTTCCCACATGATTCTGAGTAGTTTGAAAGTTTTTTCATGCCTGTACACATCAGGACAAAAAAGTTGTTATCTCAGTGCATACAATGATGTGAGAATACTAATGGCATACATTTCAATTTTACACCAAAGTACTTACTGAAAACCTAATGGATACAGCTTAGGTTAACTTCCCACATGATTATGAGCAGTTTGAAAGTTGTTTCATGCCTCTACACATCAAGACAAATAAGTTGTTATCTTAGAGCATACAAGGTTTTGACAATACTAATAGCATACATTTTAATTTTACACCAAAGCACTTACTGCAAACCTAATGGAAACACCTTAGGTTAACTTCCCACATGATTCTGAGATGTCTGAAAGTTGTTTCATGCCTCTGGACATAAAGACAAAAAAGTTGTTTTCTGAGTGCTTACAATCTTCTGACATTAAAGTAGTGTACATTTCAATTTTCCACCAAAGAGCGTAGTGCAAACCTGATGGAAACATTTTAAGTTAACTTCCGACATGATTCTGAGTAGTTTGAATGTTGTTTCATCCCTCTGTACAGCAAGACAAAAAAGCTGTTTTCTAAGTGCATGCAATTCTTTGAAATTAAAGTATAATACATTTGAATTTTCCAACAAAGTGCAGAGTGCAAACCTGATGGAAACACCTTAGCTTAACCTCCCACATGATTCTGAATGGTTTGAAAGTTGCTTCATGCCTCTGAACAGGAAGATAAAAAAGTTGCTTTGTCAGTGCATACAATGCTCTGGGAATACAAATGGTACACATTTCAACTTTACACCAAAGTACTTGTGGCAAACCTAATGGAAACACCTTAGTTTAACTTTCCACATGATTATGAGTAGTTTGAAAGTTGTTTCATGCCTGTACACATCAGGACAAAAAAGTTGTTATCTCAGTGCATACAATGCTGTGACAATACTAATAGCATAGATTTCAATTTTACACCAAAGTACTTACTGCAAACCTAATGGAAACACCTTAGGTTAACTTCCCACATGATTCTGAGATGTCTGAAAGTTGTTTCATGCCTCTGGACATAAAGACAAAAATGTTGTTTTCTGAGTGCTTGCAATGTTCTGACATAAAGTAGTGTACATTTGAATTTTCCACCAAAGTGCAGAGTGCAAACCTGATAGAAACACCTTAGCTTAACTTCCCACATGATTCTGAATGGTTTGAACGTTGTTTCATGCTTCTGAACAGCAAGACAAAAAAGTTGTTTTCTAAGTGCATACAAAGCTTTCGTAATGCAAATAGTACACATTTCAACTTTACACCAAAGTCCTTGCTGTAAACCTAATGGAAACACCTTAGTTTAACTTTCCACATGATTATGAGTAGTTTGAAAGTTTTTTCATGCCTGTACACATCAGGACAAAAAAGTTGTTATCTCAGTGCATACAATGATGTGAGAATACTAATGGCATACATTTCAATTTTGCACCAAAGTACTTACTGAAAACCTAATGGAAACAGCTTAGGTTAACTTCCCACATGATTACGAGCAGTTTGAAAGTTGTTTCATGCCTCTACACATCAAGACAAAAAAGTTGTTATCTCAGTGCATACAAGGCTTTGACAATACAAATAGCATACATTTTAATTTTACACCAAAGCACTTACTGCAAACCTACTGGAAACACCTTAGGTTTACTTTCCAGATGATTATGAGCAGTTTTAAAGTTGTTTGATGCCTCTACATATCAAGACAAAAAAGTTGTTATCTCAGTGCATACAATGTTCTAACATTAAAGTAGTATACATTTCAATTTTCCATCAAAGTACTTACTGCAAACCTAATGGAAACACCTTAGGTTCACTTCCCACATAATTCTGAGATGTCTGAAAGTTGTTTCATGCCTCTGGACAAAAAGACAAAAAAGTTGTTGTCTGAGTGCTTACTGTGTTCTGACATTAAAGTAGTGTACATTTCAATTTTCCACCAAAGAGCATAGTGCAATCCTGATGGAAACATTTTAAGTTAACTTCCCACATGATTCTGAGTAGTTTGAAAGTTGTTTCATCCCTCTGTACAGCAAGACAAAAAAGCTGTTTTCTAAGTGCATGCAATTCTTTGAAATTAATGTATCATACATTTGAATTTTCCAACAAAGTGCAGAGTGCAAACCTGATGGAAACACCTTCGCCTAACCTCCCACATGATTCTGAATGGTTTGAAAGTTGCTTCATGCCTCTGAACAGGAAGATAAAAAAGTTGCTTTGTCAGTGCATACAATGCTCTGGGAATACAAATGGTACAGATTTCAACTTTACACCAAAGTACTTGTGGCAAACCTAATGGAAACACCTTAGTTTAACTTTCCACATGATTATGAGTAGTTTGAAAGTTGTTTCATGCCTGTACACATCAGGACAAAAAAGTTGTTATCTCAGTGCATACAATGCTGTGACAATACTAATAGCATAGATTTCAATTTTACACCAAAGTACTTACTGCAAACCTAATGGAAACACCTTAGGTTAACTTCCCACATGATTCTGAGATGTCTGAAAGTTGTTTCATGCCTCTGGACATAAAGACAAAAATGTTGTTTTCTGAGTGCTTACAATGTTCTGACATAAAGTAGTGTACATTTCAATTTTCCACCAAAGAGCATATTGCAAACCTATTAGAAACATTTTAAGTTAACTTCCCACATGATTCTGAGTAGTTTGAAAGTTGTTCCATCCCTCTGTACAGCAAGACAAAAAAGTTGTTTTCTAAGTGCATGCAATGTTTGCAATTAAAGTAGTATACATTTGAATTTTCCACCAAAGTGCAGACTGCAAACCTGATAGAAAGACCTTAGCTTAACTTCCCACATGATTCTGAATGGTTTGAACGTTGTTTCATGCTTCTGAACAGCAAGACAAAAAAGTTGTTTTCCAAGTGCATACAAAGCTCTGGTAATGCAAATAGTACACATTTCAACTTTACACCAAAGTACTTGTGGCAAACCTAATGGAAACACCTTAGTTTAACTTTCCACATGATTATGAGTAGTTTGAAAGTTTTTTCATGCATGTACACATCAGGACAAAAAAGTTGTTATCTCAGTGCATACAATGATGTGAGAATACTAATGGCATACATTTCAATTTTACACCAAAGTACTTACAGAAAACCTAATGGATACAGCTTAGGTTACTTTCCACATGATTATGAGCAGTTTGAAAGTTGTTTCATGCTCTGGACATAAAGACAAAAATGTTGTTTTCTGAGTGCTTACAATGTTCTGACATAAAGTAGTGTACATTTCAATTTTCCACCAAAGAGCATATTGCAAACCTATTAGAAACATTTTAAGTTAACTTCCCACATGATTCTGAGTAGTTTGAAAGTTTTTTCATGCCTGTACACATCAGGACAAAAAAGTTGTTATCTCAGTGCATACAATGATGTGAGAATACTAATGGCATACATTTCAATTTTACACCAAAGTACTTACTGAAAACCTAATGGATACAGCTTAGGTTAACTTCCCACATGATTATGAGCAGTTTGAAAGTTGTTTCATGCCTCTACACATCAAGACAAATAAGTTGTTATCTTAGAGCATACAAGGTTTTGACAATACTAATAGCATACAGTTTAATTTTACACCAAAGCACTTACTGCAAACCTAATGGAAACACCTTAGGTTAACTTCCACATGATTCTGAGATGTCTGAAAGTTGTTTCATGCCTCTGGACATAAAGACAAAAAAGTTGTTTTCTGAGTGCTTACAATCTTCTGACATTAAAGTAGTGTACATTTCAATTTTCCACCAAAGAGCGTAGTGCAAACCTGATGGAAACATTTTAAGTTAACTTCCGACATGATTCTGAGTAGTTTGAATGTTGTTTCATCCCTCTGTACAGCAAGACAAAAAAGCTGTTTTCTAAGTGCATGCAATTCTTTGAAATTAAAGTATAATACATTTGAATTTTCCAACAAAGTGCAGAGTGCAAACCTGATGGAAACACCTTAGCTTAACCTCCCACATGATTCTGAATGGTTTGAAAGTTGCTTCATGCCTCTGAACAGGAAGATAAAAAAGTTGCTTTGTCAGTGCATACAATGCTCTGGGAATACAAATGGTACACATTTCAACTTTACACCAAAGTACTTGTGGCAAACCTAATGGAAACACCTTAGTTTAACTTTCCACATGATTATGAGTAGTTTGAAAGTTGTTTCATGCCTGTACACATCAGGACAAAAAAGTGTTATCTCAGTGCATACAATGCTGTGACAATACTAATAGCATAGATTTCAATTTTACACCAAAGTACTTACTGCAAACCTAATGGAAACACCTTAGGTTAACTTCCCACATGATTCTGAGATGTCTGAAAGTTGTTTCATGCCTCTGGACATAAAGACAAAAATGTTGTTTTCTGAGTGCTTACAATGTTCTGACATAAAGTAGTGTACATTTCAATTTTCCACCAAAGAGCATATTGCAAACCTATTAGAAACATTTTAAGTTAACTTCCCACATGATTCTGAGTAGTTTGAAAGTTGTTCCATCCCTCTGTACAGCAAGACAAAAAAGTTGTTTTTCTAAGTGCATGCAATGTTTGCAATTAAAGTAGTATACATTTGAATTTTCCACCAAAGTGCAGACTGCAAACCTGATAGAAAAGACCTTAGCTTAACTTCCCACATGATTCTGAATGGTTTGAACGTTGTTTCATGCTTCTGAACAGCAAGACAAAAAAGTTGTTTTCCAAGTGCATACAAAGCTCTGGTAATGCAAATAGTACACCATTTCAACTTTACACCAAAGTACTTGCTGTTAACCTAATGGAAACACCTTAGTTTAACTTTCCACATGATTATGAGTAGTTTGAAAGTTTTTTCATGCATGTACACATCAGGACAAAAAAGTTGTTATCTCAGTGCATACAATGATGTGAGAATACTAATGGCATACATTTCAATTTTACACCAAAGTACTTACTGAAAACCTAATGGATACAGCTTAGGTTAACTTCCCACATGATTATGAGCAGTTTGAAAGTTGTTTCATGCCTCTACACATCAAGACAAATAAGTTGTTATCTTAGTGCATACAAGGCTTTGACAATACTAATAGCATACATTTTAATTTTACACCAAAGCACTTACTGCAAACCTAATGGAAACACCTTAGGTTAACTTCCCACATGATTCTGAGATGTCTGAAAGTTGTTTCATGCCTCTGGACATAAAGACAAAAAAGCTGTTTTCTGAGTGCTTACAATCTTCTGACATTAAAGTAGTGTACATTTCAATTTTCCACCAAAGAGCGTAGTGCAAACCTGATGGAAACATTTTAAGTTAACTTCCGACATGATTCTGAGTAGTTTGAATGTTGTTTCATCCCTCTGTACAGCAAGACAAAAAAGCTGTTTTCTAAGTGCATGCAATTCTTTGAAATTAAAGTATAATACATTTGAATTTTCCAACAAAGTGCAGAGTGCAAACCTGATGGAAACACCTTAGCTTAAGCTCCCACATGATTCTGAATGGTTTGAAAGTTGCTTCATGCCTCTGAACAGGAAGATAAAAAAGTTGCTTTGTCAGTGCATACAATGCTCTGGGAATACAAATGGTACACATTTCAACTTTACACCAAAGTACTTGTGGCAAACCTAATGGAAACACCTTAGTTTAACTTTCCACATGATTATGAGTAGTTTGAAAGTTGTTTCATGCCTGTACACATCAGGACAAAAAAGTTGTTATCTCAGTGCATACAATGCTGTGACAATACTAATAGCATAGATTTCAATTTTACACCAAAGTACTTACTGCAAACCTAATGGAAACACCTTAGGTTAACT
This sequence comes from Mobula birostris, assembly GCF_030028105.1. Lineage (NCBI taxonomy): Eukaryota > Metazoa > Chordata > Chondrichthyes > Myliobatiformes > Myliobatidae > Mobula > Mobula birostris. The sequence continues at coordinate 50,458 of NW_027274136.1, forward strand.
TCCCACATGATTCTGAGATGTCTGAAAGTTGTTTCATGCCTCTGGACATAAAGACAAAAATGTTGTTTTCTGAGTGCTTACAATGTTCTGACATAAAGTAGTGTACATTTCAATTTTCCACCAAAGAGCATATTGCAAACCTATTAGAAACATTTTAAGTTAACTTCCCACATGATTCTGAGTAGTTTGAAAGTTGTTCCATCCCTCTGTACAGCAAGACAAAAAAGTTGTTTTCTAAGTGCATGCAATGTTTGCAATTAAAGTAGTATACATTTGAATTTTCCACCAAAGTGCAGACTGCAAACCTGATAGAAAGACCTTAGCTTAACTTCCCACATGATTCTGAATGGTTTGAACGTTGTTTCATGCTTCTGAACAGCAAGACAAAAAAGTTGTTTTCCAAGTGCATACAAAGCTCTGGTAATGCAAATAGTACACATTTCAACTTTACACCAAAGTACTTGCTGTTAACCTAATGGAAACACCTTAGTTTAACTTTCCACATGATTATGAGTAGTTTGAAAGTTTTTTCATGCATGTACACATCAGGACAAAAAAGTTGTTATCTCAGTGCATACAATGATGTGAGAATACTAATGGCATACATTTCAATTTTACACCAAAGTACTTACTGAAAACCTAATGGATACAGCTTAGGTTAACTTCCCACATGATTATGAGCAGTTTGAAAGTTGTTTCATGCCTCTACACATCAAGACAAATAAGTTGTTATCTTAGTGCATACAAGGCTTTGACAATACTAATAGCATACATTTTAATTTTACACCAAAGCACTTTCTGCAAACCTAATGGAAACACCTTAGGTTTACTTTCCACATGATTATGAGCAGTTTGAAAGTTGTTTCATGCCTCTGGACATAAAGACAAAAATGTTGTTTTCTGAGTGCTTACAATGTTCTGACATAAAGTAGTGTACATTTCAATTTTCCACCAAAGAGCATATTGCAAACCTATTAGAAACATTTTAAGTTAACTTCCCACATGATTCTGAGTAGTTTGAAAGTTGTTCCATCCCTCTGTACAGCAAGACAAAAAAGTTGTTTTCTAAGTGCATGCAATGTTTGCAATTAAAGTAGTATACATTTGAATTTTCCACCAAAGTGCAGACTGCAAACCTGATAGAAAGACCTTAGCTTAACTTCCCACATGATTCTGAATGGTTTGAACGTTGTTTCATGCTTCTGAACAGCAAGACAAAAAAGTTGTTTTCCAAGTGCATACAAAGCTCTGGTAATGCAAATAGTACACATTTCAACTTTACACCAAAGTACTTGCTGTTAACCTAATGGAAACACCTTAGTTTAACTTTCCACATGATTATGAGTAGTTTGAAAGTTTTTTCATGCATGTACACATCAGGACAAAAAAGTTGTTATCTCAGTGCATACAATGATGTGAGAATGCTAATGGCATACATTTCAATTTTACACCAAAGTACTTACTGAAAACCTAATGGATACAGCTTAGGTTAACTTCCCACATGATTATGAGCAGTTTGAAAGTTGTTTCATGCTCTACACATCAAGACAAATAAGTTGTTATCTTAGTGCATACAAGGCTTTGACAATACTAATAGCATACATTTTAATTTTACACCAAAGCACTTTCTGCAAACCTAATGGAAACACCTTAGGTTTACTTTCCACATGATTATGAGCAGTTTGAAAGTTGTTTCATGCCTCTGGACATAAAGACAAAAATGTTGTTTTCTGAGTGCTTACAATGTTCTGACATAAAGTAGTGTACATTTCAATTTTCCACCAAAGAGCGTAGTGCAAACCTGATGGAAACATTTTAAGTTAACTTCCGACATGATTCTGAGTAGTTTGAATGTTGTTTCATCCCTCTGTACAGCAAGACAAAAAAGCTGTTTTCTAAGTGCATGCAATTCTTTGAAATTAAAGTATAATACATTTGAATTTTCCAACAAAGTGCAGAGTGCAAACCTGATGGAAACACCTTAGCTTAACCTCCCACATGATTCTGAATGGTTTGAAAGTTGCTTCATGCCTCTGAACAGGAAGATAAAAAAGTTGCTTTGTCAGTGCATACAATGCTCTGGGAATACAAATGGTACACATTTCAACTTTACACCAAAGTACTTGTGGCAAACCTAATGGAAACACCTTAGTTTAACTTTCCACATGATTATGAGTAGTTTGAAAGTTGTTTCATGCCTGTACACATGAGGACAAAAAAGTTGTTATCTCAGTGCATACAATGCTGTGACAATACTAATAGAATACATTTCAATTTTACACCAAAGTACTTACTGCAAACCTAATGGAAACACCTTAGGTTAACTTCCCACATGATTCTGAGATGTCTGAAAGTTGTTTCATGCCTCTGGACATAAAGACAAAAATGTTGTTTTCTGAGTGCTTGCAATGTTCTGACATAAAGTAGTGTACATTTGAATTTTCCACCAAAGTGCAGAGTGCAAACCTGATAGAAACACCTTAGCTTAACTTCCCACATGATTCTGAATGGTTTGAACGTTGTTTCATGCTTCTGAACAGCAAGACAAAAAAGTTGTTTTCTAAGTGCATACAAAGCTTTCGTAATGCAAATAGTACACATTTCAACTTTACACCAAAGTCCTTGCTGTAAACCTAATGGAAACACCTTAGTTTAACTTTCCACATGATTATGAGTAGTTTGAAAGTTTTTTCATGCCTGTACACATCAGGACAAAAAAGTTGTTATCTCAGTGCATACAATGATGTGAGAATACTAATGGCATACATTTCAATTTTACACCAAAGTACTTACTGAAAACCTAATGGAAACAGCTTAGGTTAACTTCCCACATGATTATGAGCAGTTTGAAAGTTGTTTCATGCCTCTACACATCAAGACAAAAAAGTTGTTATCTCAGTGCATACAAGGCTTTGACAATACTAATAGCATACATTTTAATTTTACACCAAAGCACTTACTGCAAACCTAATGGAAACACCTTAGGTTTACTTTCCACATGATTATGAGCAGTTTTAAAGTTCTTTCATGCCTCTACATATCAAGACAAAAAAGTTGTTATCTCAGTGCATACAATGTTCTAACATTAAAGTAGTATACATTTCAATTTTCCACCAAAGTACTTACTGCAAACCTAATGGAAACACCTTAGGTTCACTTCCCACATAATTCTGAGATGTCTGAAAGTTGTTTCATGCCTCTGGACAAAAAGACAAAAAAGTTGTTGTCTGAGTGCTTACTGTGTTCTGACATTAAAGTAGTGTACATTTCAATTTTCCACCAAAGAGCATACTGCAAACCTGATGGAAACATTTTAAGTTAACTTCCCACATGATTCTGAGTAGTTTGAAAGTTGTTTCATCCCTCTGTACAGCAAGACAAAAAAGCTGTTTTCTAAGTGCATGCAATTCTTTGAAATTAATGTATCATACATTTGAATTTTCCAACAAAGTGCAGAGTGCAAACCTGATGGAAACACCTTCGCCTAACCTCCCACATGATTCTGAATGGTTTGAAAGTTGCTTCATGCCTCTGAACAGGAAGATAAAAAAGTTGCTTTATCAGTGCATACAATGCTCTGGGAATACAAATGGTACACATTTCAACTTTACACCAAAGTACTTGTGGCAAACCTAATGGAAACACCTTAGTTTAACTTTCCACATGATTATGAGTAGTTTGAAAGTTGTTTCATGCCTGTACACATCAGGACAAAAAAGTTGTTATCTCAGTGCATACAATGCTGTGACAATACTAATAGCATAGATTTCAATTTTACACCAAAGTACTTACTGCAAACCTAATGGAAACACCTTAGGTTAACTTCCCACATGATTCTGAGATGTCTGAAAGTTGTTTCATGCCTCTGGACATAAAGACAAAAATGTTGTTTTCTGAGTGCTTACAATGTTCTGACATAAAGTAGTGTACATTTCAATTTTCCACCAAAGAGCATATTGCAAACCTATTAGAAACATTTTAAGTTAACTTCCCATATGATTCTGAGTAGTTTGAAAGTTGTTCCATCCCTCTGTACAGCAAGACAAAAAAGTTGTTTTCTAAGTGCATGCAATGTTTGCAATTAAAGTAGTATACATTTGAATTTTCCACCAAAGTGCAGACTGCAAACCTGATAGAAAGACCTTAGCTTAACTTCCCACATGATTCTGAATGGTTTGAACGTTGTTTCATGCTTCTGAACAGCAAGACAAAAAAGTTGTTTTCCAAGTGCATACAAAGCTCTGGTAATGCAAATAGTACACATTTCAACTTTACACCAAAGTACTTGCTGTTAACCGAATGGAAACACCTTAGTTTAACTTTCCACATGATTATGAGTAGTTTGAAAGTTTTTTCATGCATGTACACATCAGGACAAAAAAGTTGTTATCTCAGTGCATACAATGATGTGAGAATACTAATGGCATACATTTCAATTTTACACCAAAGTACTTACTGAAAACCTAATGGATACAGCTTAGGTTAACTTCCCACATGATTATGAGCAGTTTGAAAGTTGTTTCATGCCTCTACACATCAAGACAAATAAGTTGTTATCTTAGTGCATACAAGGCTTTGACAATACTAATAGCATACATTTTAATTTTACACCAAAGCACTTTCTGCAAACCTAATGGAAACACCTTAGGTTTACTTTCCACATGATTATGAGCAGTTTGAAAGTTGTTTCATGCCTCTGGACATAAAGACAAAAATGTTGTTTTCTGAGTGCTTACAATGTTCTGACATAAAGTAGTGTACATTTCAATTTTCCACCAAAGAGCATATTGCAAACCTATTAGAAACATTTTAAGTTAACTTCCCACATGATTCTGAGTAGTTTGAAAGTTTTTTCATGCCTGTACACATCAGGACAAAAAAGTTGTTATCTCAGTGCATACAATGATGTGAGAATACTAATGGCATACATTTCAATTTTACACCAAAGTACTTACTGAAAACCTAATGGATACAGCTTAGGTTAACTTCCCACATGATTATGAGCAGTTTGAAAGTTGTTTCATGCCTCTACACATCAAGACAAATAAGTTGTTATCTTAGAGCATACAAGGTTTTGACAATACTAATAGCATACATTTTAATTTTACACCAAAGCACTTACTGCAAACCTAATGGAAACACCTTAGGTTAACTTCCCACATGATTCTGAGATGTCTGAAAGTTGTTTCATGCCTCTGGACATAAAGACAAAAAAGTTGTTTTCTGAGTGCTTACAATCTTCTGACATTAAAGTAGTGTACATTTCAATTTTCCACCAAAGAGCGTAGTGCAAACCTGATGGAAACATTTTAAGTTAACTTCCGACATGATTCTGAGTAGTTTGAATGTTGTTTCATCGCTCTGTACAGCAAGACAAAAAAGCTGTTTTCTAAGTGCATGCAATTCTTTGAAATTAAAGTATAATACATTTGAATTTTCCAACAAAGTGCAGAGTGCAAACCTGATGGAAACACCTTAGCTTAACCTCCCACATGATTCTGAATGGTTTGAAAGTTGCTTCATGCCTCTGAACAGGAAGATAAAAAAGTTGCTTTGTCAGTGCATACAATGCTCTGGGAATACAAATGGTACACATTTCAACTTTACACCAAAGTACTTGTGGCAAACCTAATGGAAACACCTTAGTTTAACTTTCCACATGATTATGAGTAGTTTGAAAGTTGTTTCATGCCTGTACACATCAGGACAAAAAAGTTGTTATCTCAGTGCATACAATGCTGTGACAATACTAATAGCATAGATTTCAATTTTACACCAAAGTACTTACTGCAAACCTAATGGAAACACCTTAGGTTAACTTCCCACATGATTCTGAGATGTCTGAAAGTTGTTTCATGCCTCTGGACATAAAGACAAAAATGTTGTTTTCTGAGTGCTTACAATGTTCTGACATAAAGTAGTGTACATTTCAATTTTCCACCAAAGAGCATATTGCAAACCTATTAGAAACATTTTAAGTTAACTTCCCACATGATTCTGAGTAGTTTGAAAGTTGTTCCATCCCTCTGTACAGCAAGACAAAAAAGTTGTTTTCTAAGTGCATGCAATGTTTGCAATTAAAGTAGTATACATTTGAATTTTCCACCAAAGTGCAGACTGCAAACCTGATAGAAAGACCTTAGCTTAACTTCCCACATGATTCTGAATGGTTTGAACGTTGTTTCATGCTTCTGAACAGCAAGACAAAAAAGTTGTTTTCCAAGTGCATACAAAGCTCTGGTAATGCAAATAGTACACATTTCAACTTTACACCAAAGTACTTGCTGTTAACCTAATGGAAACACCTTAGTTTAACTTTCCACATGATTATGAGTAGTTTGAAAGTTTTTTCATGCCTGTACACATCAGGACAAAAAAGTTGTTATCTCAGTGCATACAATGATGTGAGAATACTAATGGCATACATTTCAATTTTACACCAAAGTACTTACTGAAAACCTAATGGATACAGCTTAGGTTAACTTCCCACATGATTATGAGCAGTTTGAAAGTTGTTTCATGCCTCTACACATCAAGACAAATAAGTTGTTATCTTAGTGCATACAAGGCTTTGACAATACTAATAGCATACATTTTAATTTTACACCAAAGCACTTTCTGCAAACCTAATGGAAACACCTTAGGTTTACTTTCCACATGATTATGAGCAGTTTGAAAGTTGTTTCATGCCTCTGGACATAAAGACAAAAATGTTGTTTTCTGAGTGCTTACAATGTTCTGACATAAAGTAGTGTACATTTAAATTTTCCACCAAAGAGCATATTGCAAACCTATTAGAAACATTTTAAGTTAACTTCCCACATGATTCTGAGTAGTTTGAAAGTTTTTTCATGCCTGTACACATCAGGACAAAAAAGTTGTTATCTCAGTGCATACAATGATGTGAGAATACTAATGGCATACATTTCAATTTTACACCAAAGTACTTACTGAAAACCTAATGGATACAGCTTAGGTTAACTTCCCACATGATTATGAGCAGTTTGAAAGTTGTTTCATGCCTCTACACATCAAGACAAATAAGTTGTTATCTTAGAGCATACAAGGTTTTGACAATACTAATAGCATACATTTTAATTTTACACCAAAGCACTTACTGCAAACCTAATGGAAACACCTTAGGTTGACTTCCCACATGATTCTGAGATGTCTGAAAGTTGTTTCATGCCTCTGGACATAAAGACAAAAAAGTTGTTTTCTGAGTGCTTACAATCTTCTGACATTAAAGTAGTGTACATTTCAATTTTCCACCAAAGAGCGTAGTGCAAACCTGATGGAAACATTTTAAGTTAACTTCCGACATGATTCTGAGTAGTTTGAATGTTGTTTCATCCCTCTGTACAGCAAGACAAAAAAGCTGTTTTCTAAGTGCATGCAATTCTTTGAAATTAAAGTATAATACATTTGAATTTTCCAACAAAGTGCAGAGTGCAAACCTGATGGAAACACCTTAGCTTAACCTCCCACATGATTCTGAATGGTTTGAAAGTTGCTTCATGCCTCTGAACAGGAAGATAAAAAAGTTGCTTTGTCAGTGCATACAATGCTCTGGGAATACAAATGGTACACATTTCAACTTTACACCAAAGTACTTGTGGCAAACCTAATGGAAACACCTTAGTTTAACTTTCCACATGATTATGAGTAGTTTGAAAGTTGTTTCATGCCTGTACACATCAGGACAAAAAAGTTGTTATCTCAGTGCATACAATGCTGTGACAATACTAATAGCATAGATTTCAATTTTACACCAAAGTACTTACTGCAAACCTAATGGAAACACCTTAGGTTAACTTCCGACATGATTCTGAGTAGTTTGAATGTTGTTTCATCCCTCTGTACAGCAAGACAAAAAAGCTGTTTTCTAAGTGTATGCAATTATTTGAAATTAAAGTATAATACATTTGAATTTTCCCACAAAGTGCAGAGTGCAAACCTGATGGAAACACCTTAGCTTAACCTCCCACATGATTCTGAATGGTTTGAAAGTTGCTTCATGCCTCTGAACAGGAAGATAAAGAAGTTGCTTTGTCAGTGCATACAATGCTCTGGGAATACAAATGGTACACATTTCAACTTTACACCAAAGTACTTGTGGCAAACCTAATGGAAACACCTTAGTTTAACTTTCCACATGATTATGAGTTGTTTGAAAGTTGTTTCATGCCTGTACACATGAGGACAAAAAAGTTGTTATCTCAGTGCATACAATGCTGTGACAATACTAATAGAATACATTTCAATTTTACACCAAAGTACTTACTGCAAACCTAATGGAAACACCTTAGGTTAACTTCCCACATGATTCTGAGATGTCTGAAAGTTGTTTCATGCCTCTGGACATAAAGACAAAAATGTTGTTTTCTGAGTGCTTGCAATGTTCTGACATAAAGTAGTGTACATTTGAATTTTCCACCAAAGTGCAGAGTGCAAACCTGATAGAAACACCTTAGCTTAACTTCCCACATGATTCTGAATGGTTTGAACGTTGTTTCATGCTTCTGAACAGCAAGACAAAAAAGTTGTTTTCTAAGTGCATACAAAGCTTTCGTAATGCAAATAGTACACATTTCAACTTTACACCAAAGTCCTTGCTGTAAACCTAATGGAAACACCTTAGTTTAACTTTCCACATGATTATGAGTAGTTTGAAAGTTTTTTCATGCCTGTACACATCAGGACAAAAAAGTTGTTATCTCAGTGCATACAATGATGTGAGAATACTAATGGCATACATTTCAATTTTACACCAAAGTACTTACTGAAAACCTAATGGAAACAGCTTAGGTTAACTTCCCACATGATTATGAGCAGTTTGAAAGTTGTTTCATGCCTCTACACATCAAGACAAAAAAGTTGTTATCTCAGTGCATACAAGGCTTTGACAATACAAATAGCATACATTTTAATTTTACACCAAAGCACTTACTGCAAACCTACTGGAAACACCTTAGGTTTACTTTCCACATGATTATGAGCAGTTTTAAAGTTGTTTCATGCCTCTACATATCAAGACAAAAAAGTTGTTATCTCAGTGCATACAATGTTCTAACATTAAAGTAGTATACATTTCAATTTTCCACCAAAGTACTTACTGCAAACCTAATGGAAACACCTTAGGTTCACTTCCCACATAATTCTGAGATGTCTGAAAGTTGTTTCATGCCTCTGGACAAAAAGACAAAAAAGTTGTTGTCTGAGTGCTTACTGTGTTCTGACATTAAAGTAGTGTACATTTCAATTTTCCACCAAAGAGCATAGTGCAAACCTGATGGAAACATTTTAAGTTAACTTCCCACATGATTCTGAGTAGTTTGAAAGTTGTTTCATCCCTCTGTACAGCAAGACAAAAAAGCTGTTTTCTAAGTGCATGCAATTCTTTGAAATTAATGTATCATACATTTGAATTTTCCAACAAAGTGCAGAGTGCAAACCTGATGGAAACACCTTCGCCTAACCTCCCACATGATTCTGAATGGTTTGAAAGTTGCTTCATGCCTCTGAACAGGAAGATAAAAAAGTTGCTTTGTCAGTGCATACAATGCTCTGGGAATACAAATGGTACACATTTCAACTTTACACCAAAGTACTTGTGGCAAACCTAATGGAAACACCTTAGTTTAACTTTCCACATGATTATGAGTAGTTTGAAAGTTGTTTCATGCCTGTACACATCAGGACAAAAAAGTTGTTATCTCAGTGCATACAATGCTGTGACAATACTAATAGCATAGATTTCAATTTTACACCAAAGTACTTACTGCAAACCTAATGGAAACACCTTAGGTTAACTTCCCACATGATTCTGAGATGTCTGAAAGTTGTTTCATGCCTCTGGACATAAAGACAAAAATGTTGTTTTCTGAGTGCTTACAATGTTCTGACATAAAGTAGTGTACATTTCAATTTTCCACCAAAGAGCATATTGCAAACCTATTAGAAACATTTTAAGTTAACTTCCCACATGATTCTGAGTAGTTTGAAAGTTGTTCCATCCCTCTGTACAGCAAGACAAAAAAGTTGTTTTCTAAGTGCATGCAATGTTTGCAATTAAAGTAGTATACATTTGAATTTTCCACCAAAGTGCAGACTGCAAACCTGATAGAAAGACCTTAGCTTAACTTCCCACATGATTCTGAATGGTTTGAACGTTGTTTCATGCTTCTGAACAGCAAGACAAAAAAGTTGTTTTCCAAGTGCATACAAAGCTCTGGTAATGCAAATAGTACACATTTCAACTTTACACCAAAGTACTTGCTGTTAACCTAATGGAAACACCTTAGTTTAACTTTCCACATGATTATGAGTAGTTTGAAAGTTTTTTCATGCATGTACACATCAGGACAAAAAAGTTGTTATCTCAGTGCATACAATGATGTGAGAATACTAATGGCATACATTTCAATTTTACACCAAAGTACTTACTGAAAACCTAATGGATACAGCTTAGGTTAACTTCCCACATGATTATGAGCAGTTTGAAAGTTGTTTCATGCCTCTACACATCAAGACAAATAAGTTGTTATCTTAGTGCATACAAGGCTTTGACAATACTAATAGCATACATTTTAATTTTACACCAAAGCACTTTCTGCAAACCTAATGGAAACACCTTAGGTTTACTTTCCACATGATTATGAGCAGTTTGAAAGTTGTTTCATGCCTCTGGACATAAAGACAAAAATGTTGTTTTCTGAGTGCTTACAATGTTCTGACATAAAGTAGTGTACATTTCAATTTTCCACCAAAGAGCATATTGCAAACCTATTAGAAACATTTTAAGTTAACTTCCCACATGATTCTGAGTAGTTTGAAAGTTTTTTCATGCCTGTACACATCAGGACAAAAAAGTTGTTATCTCAGTGCATACAATGATGTGAGAATACTAATGGCATACATTTCAATTTTACACCAAAGTACTTACTGAAAACCTAATGGATACAGCTTAGGTTAACTTCCCACATGATTATGAGCAGTTTGAAAGTTGTTTCATGCCTCTACACATCAAGACAAATAAGTTGTTATCTTAGAGCATACAAGGTTTTGACAATACTAATATCATACATTTTAATTTTACACCAAAGCACTTACTGCAAACCTAATGGAAACACCTTAGGTTGACTTCCCACATGATTCTGAGATGTCTGAAAGTTGTTTCATGCCTCTGGACATAAAGACAAAAAAGTTGTTTTCTGAGTGCTTACAATCTTCTGACATTAAAGTAGTGTACATTTCAATTTTCCACCAAAGAGCGTAGTGCAAACCTGATGGAAACATTTTAAGTTAACTTCCGACATGATTCTGAGTAGTTTGAATGTTGTTTCATCCCTCTGTACAGCAAGACAAAAAAGCTGTTTTCTAAGTGCATGCAATTCTTTGAAATTAAAGTATAATACATTTGAATTTTCCAACAAAGTGCAGAGTGCAAACCTGATGGAAACACCTTAGCTTAACCTCCCACATGATTCTGAATGGTTTGAAAGTTGCTTCATGCCTCTGAACAGGAAGATAAAAAAGTTGCTTTGTCAGTGCATACAATGCTCTGGGAATACAAATGGTACACATTTCAACTTTACACCAAAGTACTTGTGGCAAACCTAATGGAAACACCTTAGTTTAACTTTCCACATGATTATGAGTAGTTTGAAAGTTGTTTCATGCCTGTACACATGAGGACAAAAAAGTTGTTATCTCAGTGCATACAATGCTGTGACAATACTAATAGAATACATTTCAATTTTACACCAAAGTACTTACTGCAAACCTAATGGAAACACCTTAGGTTAACTTCCCACATGATTCTGAGATGTCTGAAAGTTGTTTCATGCCTCTGGACATAAAGACAAAAATGTTGTTTTCTGAGTGCTTGCTATGTTCTGACATAAAGTAGTGTACATTTGAATTTTCCACCAAAGTGCAGAGTGCAAACCTGATAGAAACACCTTAGCTTAACTTCCCACATGATTCTGAATGGTTTGAACGTTGTTTCATGCTTCTGAACAGCAAAACAAAAAAGTTGTTTTCTAAGTGCAGACAAAGCTTTCGTAATGCAAATAGTACACATTTCAACTTTACACCAAAGTCCTTGCTGTAAACCTAATGGAAACACCTTAGTTTAACTTTCCACATGATTATGAGTAGTTTGAAAGTTTTTTCATGCCTGTACACATCAGGACAAAAAAGTTGTTATCTCAGTGCATACAATGATGTGAGAATACTAATGGCATACATTTCAATTTTACACCAAAGTACTTACTGAAAACCTAATGGAAACAGCTTAGGTTAACTTCCCACATGATTATGAGCAGTTTGAAAGTTGTTTCATGCCTCTACACATCAAGACAAAAAAGTTGTTATCTCAGTGCATACAAGGCTTTGACAATACAAATAGCATACATTTTAATTTTACACCAAAGCACTTACTGCAAACCTAGTGGAAACACCTTAGGTTTACTTTCCACATGATTATGAGCAGTTTTAAAGTTGTTTCATGCCTCTACATATCAAGACAAAAAAGTTGTTATCTCAGTGCATACAATGTTCTAACATTAAAGTAGTATACATTTCAATTTTCCACCAAAGTACTTACTGCAAACCTAATGGAAACACCTTAGGTTCACTTCCCACATAATTCTGAGATGTCTGAAAGTTGTTTCATGCCTCTGGACAAAAAGACAAAAAAGTTGTTGTCTGAGTGCTTACTGTGTTCTGACATTAAAGTAGTGTACATTTCAATTTTCCACCAAAGAGCATAGTGCAAACCTGATGGAAACATTTTAAGTTAACTTCCCACATGATTCTGAGTAGTTTGAAAGTTGTTTCATCCCTCTGTACAGCAAGACAAAAAAGCTGTTTTCTAAGTGCATGCAATTCTTTGAAATTAATGTATCATACATTTCAATTTTCCAACAAAGTGCAGAGTGCAAACCTGATGGAAACACCTTCGCTTAACCTCCCACATGATTCTGAATGGTTTGAAAGTTGCTTCATGCCTCTGAACAGGAAGATAAAAAAGTTGCTTTGTCAGTGCATACAATGCTCTGGGAATACAAATGGTACACATTTCAACTTTACACCAAAGTACTTGTGGCAAACCTAATGGAAACACCTTAGTTTAACTTTCCACATGATTATGAGTAGTTTGAAAGTTGTTTCATGCCTGTACACATCAGGACAAAAAAGTTGTTATCTCAGTGCATACAATGCTGTGACAATACTAATAGCATAGATTTCAATTTTACACCAAAGTACTTACTGCAAACCTAATGGAAACACCTTAGGTTAACTTCCCACATGATTCTGAGATGTCTGAAAGTTGTTTCATGCCTCTGGACATAAAGACAAAAATGTTGTTTTCTGAGTGCTTACAATGTTCTGACATAAAGTAGTGTACATTTCAATTTTCCACCAAAGAGCATATTGCAAACCTATTAGAAACATTTTAAGTTAACTTCCCACATGATTCTGAGTAGTTTGAAAGTTGTTCCATCCCTCTGTACAGCAAGACAAAAAAGTTGTTTTCTAAGTGCATGCAATGTTTGCAATTAAAGTAGTATACATTTGAATTTTCCACCAAAGTGCAGAGTGCAAACCTGATAGAAAGACCTTAGCTTAACTTCCCACATGATTCTGAATGGTTTGAACGTTGTTTCATGCTTCTGAACAGCAAGACAAAAAAGTTGTTTTCCAAGTGCATACAAAGCTTTGGTAATGCAAATAGTACACATTTCAACTTTACACCAAAGTACTTGCTGTTAACGTAATGGAAACACCTTAGTTTAACTTTCCACATGATTATGAGTAGTTTGAAAGTTTTTTCATGCCTGTACACATCAGGACAAAAAAGTTGTTATCTCAGTGCATACAATGATGTGAGAATACTAATGGCATACATTTCAATTTTACACCAAAGTACTTACTGAAAACCTAATGGATACAGCTTAGGTTAACTTCCCACATGATTATGAGCAGTTTGAAAGTTGTTTCATGCCTCTACACATCAAGACAAATAAGTTGTTATCTTAGTGCATACAAGGCTTTGACAATACTAATAGCATACATTTTAATTTTACACCAAAGCACTTACTGCAAACCTAATGGAAACACCTTAGGTTTACTTTCCACATGATTATGAGCAGTTTTAAAGTTCTTTCATGCCTCTACATATCAAGACAAAAAAGTTGTTATCTCAGTGCATACAATGTTCTAACATTAAAGTAGTATACATTTCAATTTTCCACCAAAGTACTTACTGCAAACCTAATGGAAACACCTTAGGTTCACTTCCCACATGATTCTGAGATGTCTGAAAGTTGTTTCATGCCTCTGGACATAAAGACAAAAATGTTGTTTTCTGAGTGCTTACAATGTTCTGACATAAAGTAGTGTACATTTCAATTTTCCACCAAAGAGCATATTGCAAACCTATTAGAAACATTTTAAGTTAACTTCCCACATGATTCTGAGTAGTTTGAAAGTTGTTCCATCCCTCTGTACAGCAAGACAAAAAAGTTGTTTTCTAAGTGCATGCAATGTTTGCAATTAAAGTAGTATACATTTGAATTTTCCACCAAAGTGCAGACTGCAAACCTGATAGAAAGACCTTAGCTTAACTTCCCACATGATTCTGAATGGTTTGAACGTTGTTTCATGCTTCTGAACAGCAAGACAAAAAAGTTGTTTTCCACGTGCATACAAAGCTCTGGTAATGCAAATAGTACACATTTCAACTTTACACCAAAGTACTTGCTGTTAACCTAATGGAAACACCTTAGTTTAACTTTCCACATGATTATGAGTAGTTTGAAAGTTTTTTCATGCATGTACACATCAGGACAAAAAAGTTGTTATCTCAGTGCATACAATGATGTGAGAATACTAATGGCATACATTTCAATTTTACACCAAAGTACTTACTGAAAACCTAATGGATACAGCTTAGGTTAACTTCCCACATGATTATGAGCAGTTTGAAAGTTGTTTCATGCCTCTACACATCAAGACAAATAAGTTGTTATCTTAGTGCATACAAGGCTTTGACAATACTAATAGCATACATTTTAATTTTACACCAAAGCACTTTCTGCAAACCTAATGGAAACACCTTAGGTTTACTTTCCACATGATTATGAGCAGTTTGAAAGTTGTTTCATGCCTCTGGACATAAAGACAAAAATGTTGTTTTCTGAGTGCTTACAATGTTCTGACATAAAGTAGTGTACATTTCAATTTTCCACCAAAGAGCATATTGCAAACCTATTAGAAACATTTTAAGTTAACTTCCCACATGATTCTGAGTAGTTTGAAAGTTTTTTCATGCCTGTACACATCAGGACAAAAAAGTTGTTATCTCAGTGCATACAATGATGTGAGAATACTAATGGCATACATTTCAATTTTACACCAAAGTACTTACTGAAAACCTAATGGATACAGCTTAGGTTAACTTCCCACATGATTATGAGCAGTTTGAAAGTTGTTTCATGCCTCTACACATCAAGACAAATAAGTTGTTATCTTAGAGCATACAAGGTTTTGACAATACTAATAGCATACATTTTAATTTTACACCAAAGCACTTACTGCAAACCTAATGGAAACACCTTAGGTTAACTTCCCACATGATTCTGAGATGTCTGAAAGTTGTTTCATGCCTCTGGACATAAAGACAAAAAAGTTGTTTTCTGAGTGCTTACAATCTTCTGACATTAAAGTAGTGTACATTTCAATTTTCCACCAAAGAGCGTAGTGCAAACCTGATGGAAACATTTTAAGTTAACTTCCGACATGATTCTGAGTAGTTTGAATGTTGTTTCATCCCTCTGTACAGCAAGACAAAAAAGCTGTTTTCTAAGTGCATGCAATTCTTTGAAATTAAAGTATAATACATTTGAATTTTCCAACAAAGTGCAGAGTGCAAACCTGATGGAAACACCTTAGCTTAACCTCCCACATGATTCTGAATGGTTTGAAAGTTGCTTCATGCCTCTGAACAGCAAGAGAAAAAAGTTGCTTTGTCAGTGCATACAATGCTCTGGGAATACAAATGGTACACATTTCAACTTTACACCAAAGTACTTCCGGCAAACCTAATGGAAACACCTTAGTTTAACTTTCCACATGATTATGAGTAGTTTGAAAGTTGTTTCATGCCTGTACACATGAGGACAAAAAAGTTGTTATCTCAGTGCATACAATGCTGTGACAATACTAATAGAATACATTTCAATTTTACACCAAAGTACTTACTGCAAACCTAATGGAAACACCTTAGGTTAACTTCCCACATGATTCTGAGATGTCTGAAAGTTGTTTCATGCCTCTGGACATAAAGACAAAAATGTTGTTTTCTGAGTGCTTGCTATGTTCTGACATAAAGTAGTGTACATTTGAATTTTCCACCAAAGTGCAGAGTGCAAACCTGATAGAAACACCTTAGCTTAACTTCCCACATGATTCTGAATGGTTTGAACGTTGTTTCATGCTTCTGAACAGCAAAACAAAAAAGTTGTTTTCTAAGTGCAGACAAAGCTTTCGTAATGCAAATAGTACACATTTCAACTTTACACCAAAGTCCTTGCTGTAAACCTAATGGAAACACCTTAGTTTAACTTTCCACATGATTATGAGTAGTTTGATAGTTTTTTCATGCCTGTACACATCAGGACAAAAAAGTTGTTATCTCAGTGCATACAATGATGTGAGAATACTAATGGCATACATTTCAATTTTACACCAAAGTACTTACTGAAAACCTAATGGAAACAGCTTAGGTTAACTTCCCACATGATTATGAGCAGTTTGAAAGTTGTTTCATGCCTCTACACATCAAGACAAAAAAGTTGTTATCTCAGTGCATACAAGGCTTTGACAATACAAATAGCATACATTTTAATTTTACACCAAAGCACTTACTGCAAACCTAGTGGAAACACCTTAGGTTTACTTTCCACATGATTATGAGCAGTTTTAAAGTTGTTTCATGCCTCTACATATCAAGACAAAAAAGTTGTTATCTCAGTGCATACAATGTTCTAACATTAAAGTAGTATACATTTCAATTTTCCACCAAAGTACTTACTGCAAACCTAATGGAAACACCTTAGGTTCACTTCCCACATAATTCTGAGATGTCTGAAAGTTGTTTCATGCCTCTGGACAAAAAGACAAAAAAGTTGTTGTCTGAGTGCTTACTGTGTTCTGACATTAAAGTAGTGTACATTTCAATTTTCCACCAAAGAGCATAGTGCAAACCTGATGGAAACATTTTAAGTTAACTTCCCACATGATTCTGAGTAGTTTGAAAGTTGTTTCATCCCTCTGTACAGCAAGACAAAAAAGCTGTTTTCTAAGTGCATGCAATTCTTTGAAATTAATGTATCATACATTTCAATTTTCCAACAAAGTGCAGAGTGCAAACCTGATGGAAACACCTTCGCTTAACCTCCCACATGATTCTGAATGGTTTGAAAGTTGCTTCATGCCTCTGAACAGGAAGATAAAAAAGTTGCTTTGTCAGTGCATACAATGCTCTGGGAATACAAATGGTACACATTTCAACTTTACACCAAAGTACTTGTGGCAAACCTAATGGAAACACCTTAGTTTAACTTTCCACATGATTATGAGTAGTTTGAAAGTTGTTTCATGCCTGTACACATCAGGACAAAAAAGTTGTTATCTCAGTGCATACAATGCTGTGACAATACTAATAGCATAGATTTCAATTTTACACCAAAGTACTTACTGCAAACCTAATGGAAACACCTTAGGTTAACTTCCCACATGATTCTGAGATGTCTGAAAGTTGTTTCATGCCTCTGGACATAAAGACAAAAATGTTGTTTTCTGAGTGCTTACAATGTTCTGACATAAAGTAGTGTACATTTCAATTTTCCACCAAAGAGCATATTGCAAACCTATTAGAAACATTTTAAGTTAACTTCCCACATGATTCTGAGTAGTTTGAAAGTTGTTCCATCCCTCTGTACAGCAAGACAAAAAAGTTGTTTTCTAAGTGCATGCAATGTTTGCAATTAAAGTAGTATACATTTGAATTTTCCACCAAAGTGCAGAGTGCAAACCTGATAGAAAGACCTTAGCTTAACTTCCCACATGATTCTGAATGGTTTGAACGTTGTTTCATGCTTCTGAACAGCAAGACAAAAAAGTTGTTTTCCAAGTGCATACAAAGCTTTGGTAATGCAAATAGTACACATTTCAACTTTACACCAAAGTACTTGCTGTTAACCTAATGGAAACACCTTAGTTTAACTTTCCACATGATTATGAGTAGTTTGAAAGTTTTTTCATGCCTGTACACATCAGGACAAAAAAGTTGTTATCTCAGTGCATACAATGATGTGAGAATACTAATGGCATACATTTCAATTTTACACCAAAGTACTTACTGAAAACCTAATGGATACAGCTTAGGTTAACTTCCCACATGATTATGAGCAGTTTGAAAGTTGTTTCATGCCTCTACACATCAAGACAAATAAGTTGTTATCTTAGTGCATACAAGGCTTTGACAATACTAATAGCATACATTTTAATTTTACACCAAAGCACTTACTGCAAACCTAATGGAAACACCTTAGGTTTACTTTCCACATGATTATGAGCAGTTTTAAAGTTCTTTCATGCCTCTACATATCAAGACAAAAAAGTTGTTATCTCAGTGCATACAATGTTCTAACATTAAAGTAGTATACATTTCAATTTTCCACCAAAGTACTTACTGCAAACCTAATGGAAACACCTTAGGTTCACTTCCCACATGATTCTGAGATGTCTGAAAGTTGTTTCATGCCTCTGGACATAAAGACAAAAATGTTGTTTTCTGAGTGCTTACAATGTTCTGACATAAAGTAGTGTACATTTCAATTTTCCACCAAAGAGCATATTGCAAACCTATTAGAAACATTTTAAGTTAACTTCCCACATGATTCTGAGTAGTTTGAAAGTTGTTCCATCCCTCTGTACAGCAAGACAAAAAAGTTGTTTTCTAAGTGCATGCAATGTTTGCAATTAAAGTAGTATACATTTGAATTTTCCACCAAAGTGCAGACTGCAAACCTGATAGAAAGACCTTAGCTTAACTTCCCACATGATTCTGAATGGTTTGAACGTTGTTTCATGCTTCTGAACAGCAAGACAAAAAAGTTGTTTTCCACGTGCATACAAAGCTCTGGTAATGCAAATAGTACACATTTCAACTTTACACCAAAGTACTTGCTGTTAACCTAATGGAAACACCTTAGTTTAACTTTCCACATGATTATGAGTAGTTTGAAAGTTTTTTCATGCATGTACACATCAGGACAAAAAAGTTGTTATCTCAGTGCATACAATGATGTGAGAATACTAATGGCATACATTTCAATTTTACACCAAAGTACTTACTGAAAACCTAATGGATACAGCTTAGGTTAACTTCCCACATGATTATGAGCAGTTTGAAAGTTGTTTCATGCCTCTACACATCAAGACAAATAAGTTGTTATCTTAGTGCATACAAGGCTTTGACAATACTAATAGCATACATTTTAATTTTACACCAAAGCACTTTCTGCAAACCTAATGGAAACACCTTAGGTTTACTTTCCACATGATTATGAGCAGTTTGAAAGTTGTTTCATGCCTCTGGACATAAAGACAAAAATGTTGTTTTCTGAGTGCTTACAATGTTCTGACATAAAGTAGTGTACATTTCAATTTTCCACCAAAGAGCATATTGCAAACCTATTAGAAACATTTTAAGTTAACTTCCCACATGATTCTGAGTAGTTTGAAAGTTTTTTCATGCCTGTACACATCAGGACAAAAAAGTTGTTATCTCAGTGCATACAATGATGTGAGAATACTAATGGCATACATTTCAATTTTACACCAAAGTACTTACTGAAAACCTAATGGATACAGCTTAGGTTAACTTCCCACATGATTATGAGCAGTTTGAAAGTTGTTTCATGCCTCTACACATCAAGACAAATAAGTTGTTATCTTAGAGCATACAAGGTTTTGACAATACTAATAGCATACATTTTAATTTTACACCAAAGCACTTACTGCAAACCTAATGGAAACACCTTAGGTTAACTTCCCACATGATTCTGAGATGTCTGAAAGTTGTTTCATGCCTCTGGACATAAAGACAAAAAAGTTGTTTTCTGAGTGCTTACAATCTTCTGACATTAAAGTAGTGTACATTTCAATTTTCCACCAAAGAGCGTAGTGCAAACCTGATGGAAACATTTTAAGTTAACTTCCGACATGATTCTGAGTAGTTTGAATGTTGTTTCATCCCTCTGTACAGCAAGACAAAAAAGCTGTTTTCTAAGTGCATGCAATTCTTTGAAATTAAAGTATAATACATTTGAATTTTCCAACAAAGTGCAGAGTGCAAACCTGATGGAAACACCTTAGCTTAACCTCCCACATGATTCTGAATGGTTTGAAAGTTGCTTCATGCCTCTGAACAGGAAGATAAAAAAGTTGCTTTGTCAGTGCATACAATGCTCTGGGAATACAAATGGTACACATTTCAACTTTACACCAAAGTACTTGTGGCAAACCTAATGGAAACACCTTAGTTTAACTTTCCACATGATTATGAGTAGTTTGAAAGTTGTTTCATGCCTGTACACATCAGGACAAAAAAGTTGTTATCTCAGTGCATACAATGCTGTGACAATACTAATAGCATAGATTTCAATTTTACACCAAAGTACTTACTGCAAACCTAATGGAAACACCTTAGGTTAACTTCCCACATGATTCTGAGATGTCTGAAAGTTGTTTCATGCCTCTGGACATAAAGACAAAAATGTTGTTTTCTGAGTGCTTACAATGTTCTGACATAAAGTAGTGTACATTTCAATTTTCCACCAAAGAGCATATTGCAAACCTATTAGAAACATTTTAAGTTAACTTCCCACATGATTCTGAGTAGTTTGAAAGTTGTTCCATCCCTCTGTACAGCAAGACAAAAAAGTTGTTTTCTAAGTGCATGCAATGTTTGCAATTAAAGTAGTATACATTTGAATTTTCCACCAAAGTGCAGACTGCAAACCTGATAGAAAGACCTTAGCTTAACTTCCCACATGATTCTGAATGGTTTGAACGTTGTTTCATGCTTCTGAACAGCAAGACAAAAAAGTTGTTTTCCACGTGCATACAAAGCTCTGGTAATGCAAATAGTACACATTTCAACTTTACACCAAAGTACTTGCTGTTAACCTAATGGAAACACCTTAGTTTAACTTTCCACATGATTATGAGTAGTTTGAAAGTTTTTTCATGCATGTACACATCAGGACAAAAAAGTTGTTATCTCAGTGCATACAATGATGTGAGAATACTAATGGCATACATTTCAATTTTACACCAAAGTACTTACTGAAAACCTAATGGATACAGCTTAGCTTAACTTCCCACATGATTATGAGCAGTTTGAAAGTTGTTTCATGCCTCTACACATCAAGACAAATAAGTTGTTATCTTAGTGCATACAAGGCTTTGACAATACTAATAGCATACATTTTAATTTTACACCAAAGCACTTTCTGCAAACCTAATGGAAACACCTTAGGTTTACTTTCCACATGATTATGAGCAGTTTGAAAGTTGTTTCATGCCTCTGGACATAAAGACAAAAATGTTGTTTTCTGAGTGCTTACAATGTTCTGACATAAAGTAGTGTACATTTCAATTTTCCACCAAAGAGCATATTGCAAACCTATTAGAAACATTTTAAGTTAACTTCCCACATGATTCTGAGTAGTTTGAAAGTTTTTTCATGCCTGTACACATCAGGACAAAAAAGTTGTTATCTCAGTGCATACAATGATGTGAGAATACTAATGGCATACATTTCAATTTTACACCAAAGTACTTACTGAAAACCTAATGGATACAGCTTAGGTTAACTTCCCACATGATTATGAGCAGTTTGAAAGTTGTTTCATGCCTCTACACATCAAGACAAATAAGTTGTTATCTTAGAGCATACAAGGTTTTGACAATACTAATAGCATACATTTTAATTTTACACCAAAGCACTTACTGCAAACCTAATGGAAACACCTTGGGTTAACTTCCCACATGATTCTGAGATGTCTGAAAGTTGTTTCATGCCTCTGGACATAAAGACAAAAAAGTTGTTTTCTGAGTGCTTACAATCTTCTGACATTAAAGTAGTGTACATTTCAATTTTCCACCAAAGAGCGTAGTGCAAACCTGATGGAAACATTTTAAGTTAACTTCCGACATGATTCTGAGTAGTTTGAATGTTGTTTCATCCCTCTGTACAGCAAGACAAAAAAGCTGTTTTCTAAGTGCATGCAATTCTTTGAAATTAAAGTATAATACATTTGAATTTTCCAACAAAGTGCAGAGTGCAAACCTGATGGAAACACCTTAGCTTAACCTCCCACATGATTCTGAATGGTTTGAAAGTTGCTTCATGCCTCTGAACAGGAAGATAAAAAAGTTGCTTTGTCAGTGCATACAATGCTCTGGGAATACAAATGGTACACATTTCAACTTTACACCAAAGTACTTGTGGCAAACCTAATGGAAACACCTTAGTTTAACTTTCCACATGATTATGAGTAGTTTGAAAGTTGTTTCATGCCTGTACACATCAGGACAAAAAAGTTGTTATCTCAGTGCATACAATGCTGTGACAATACTAATAGCATAGATTTCAATTTTACACCAAAGTACTTACTGCAAACCTAATGGAAACACCTTAGGTTAACTTCCCACATGATTCTGAGATGTCTGAAAGTTGTTTCATGCCTCTGGACATAAAGACAAAAATGTTGTTTTCTGAGTGCTTACAATGTTCTGACATAAAGTAGTGTACATTTCAATTTTCCACCAAAGAGCATATTGCAAACCTATTAGAAACATTTTAAGTTAACTTCCCACATGATTCTGAGTAGTTTGAAAGTTGTTCCATCCCTCTGTACAGCAAGACAAAAAAGTTGTTTTCTAAGTGCATGCAATGTTTGCAATTAAAGTAGTATACATTTGAATTTTCCACCAAAGTGCAGACTGCAAACCTGATAGAAAGACCTTAGCTTAACTTCCCACATGATTCTGAATGGTTTGAACGTTGTTTCATGCTTCTGAACAGCAAGACAAAAAAGTTGTTTTCCACGTGCATACAAAGCTCTGGTAATGCAAATAGTACACATTTCAACTTTACACCAAAGTACTTGCTGTTAACCTAATGGAAACACCTTAGTTTAACTTTCCACATGATTATGAGTAGTTTGAAAGTTTTTTCATGCATGTACACATCAGGACAAAAAAGTTGTTATCTCAGTGCATACAATGATGTGAGAATACTAATGGCATACATTTCAATTTTACACCAAAGTACTTACTGAAAACCTAATGGATACAGCTTAGCTTAACTTCCCACATGATTATGAGCAGTTTGAAAGTTGTTTCATGCCTCTACACATCAAGACAAATAAGTTGTTATCTTAGTGCATACAAGGCTTTGACAATACTAATAGCATACATTTTAATTTTACACCAAAGCACTTTCTGCAAACCTAATGGAAACACCTTAGGTTTACTTTCCACATGATTATGAGCAGTTTGAAAGTTGTTTCATGCCTCTGGACATAAAGACAAAAATGTTGTTTTCTGAGTGCTTACAATGTTCTGACATAAAGTAGTGTACATTTCAATTTTCCACCAAAGAGCATATTGCAAACCTATTAGAAACATTTTAAGTTAACTTCCCACATGATTCTGAGTAGTTTGAAAGTTTTTTCATGCCTGTACACATCAGGACAAAAAAGTTGTTATCTCAGTGCATACAATGATGTGAGAATACTAATGGCATACATTTCAATTTTACACCAAAGTACTTACTGAAAACCTAATGGATACAGCTTAGGTTAACTTCCCACATGATTATGAGCAGTTTGAAAGTTGTTTCATGCCTCTACACATCAAGACAAATAAGTTGTTATCTTAGAGCATACAAGGTTTTGACAATACTAATAGCATACATTTTAATTTTACACCAAAGCACTTACTGCAAACCTAATGGAAACACCTTGGGTTAACTTCCCACATGATTCTGAGATGTCTGAAAGTTGTTTCATGCCTCTGGACATAAAGACAAAAAAGTTGTTTTCTGAGTGCTTACAATCTTCTGACATTAAAGTAGTGTACATTTCAATTTTCCACCAAAGAGCGTAGTGCAAACCTGATGGAAACATTTTAAGTTAACTTCCGACATGATTCTGAGTAGTTTGAATGTTGTTTCATCCCTCTGTACAGCAAGACAAAAAAGCTGTTTTCTAAGTGCATGCAATTCTTTGAAATTAAAGTATAATACATTTGAATTTTCCAACAAAGTGCAGAGTGCAAACCTGATGGAAACACCTTAGCTTAACCTCCCACATGATTCTGAATGGTTTGAAAGTTGCTTCATGCCTCTGAACAGGAAGATAAAAAAGTTGCTTTGTCAGTGCATACAATGCTCTGGGAATACAAATGGTACACATTTCAACTTTACACCAAAGTACTTGTGGCAAACCTAATGGAAACACCTTAGTTTAACTTTCCACATGATTATGAGTAGTTTGAAAGTTGTTTCATGCCTGTACACATCAGGACAAAAAAGTTGTTATCTCAGTGCATACAATGCTGTGACAATACTAATAGCATAGATTTCAATTTTACACCAAAGTACTTACTGCAAACCTAATGGAAACACCTTAGGTTAACTTCCCACATGATTCTGAGATGTCTGAAAGTTGTTTCATGCCTCTGGACATAAAGACAAAAATGTTGTTTTCTGAGTGCTTACAATGTTCTGACATAAAGTAGTGTACATTTCAATTTTCCACCAAAGAGCATATTGCAAACCTATTAGAAACATTTTAAGTTAACTTCCCACATGATTCTGAGTAGTTTGAAAGTTGTTCCATCCCTCTGTACAGCAAGACAAAAAAGTTGTTTTCTAAGTGCATGCAATGTTTGCAATTAAAGTAGTATACATTTGAATTTTCCACCAAAGTGCAGAGTGCAAACCTGATAGAAAGACCTTAGCTTAACTTCCCACATGATTCTGAATGGTTTGAGCGTTGTTTCATGCTTCTGAACAGCAAGACAAAAAAGTTGTTTTCCACGTGCATACAAAGCTCTGGTAATGCAAATAGTACACATTTCAACTTTACACCAAAGTACTTGCTGTTAACCTAATGGAAACACCTTAGTTTAACTTTCCACATGATTATGAGTAGTTTGAAAGTTTTTTCATGCCTGTACACATCAGGACAAAAAAGTTGTTATCTCAGTGCATACAATGATGTGAGAATACTAATGGCATACATTTCAATTTTACACCAAAGTACTTACTGAAAACCTAATGGATACAGCTTAGGTTAACTTCCCACATGATTATGAGCAGTTTGAAAGTTGTTTCATGCCTCTACACATCAAGACAAATAAGTTGTTATCTTAGTGCATACAAGGCTTTGACAATACTAATAGCATACATTTTAATTTTACACCAAAGTACTTACTGCAAACCTAATGGAAACACCTTAGGTTAACTTCCCACATGATTCTGAGATGTCTGAAAGTTGTTTCATGCCTCTGGACATAAAGACAAAAATGTTGTTTTCTGAGTGCTTACAATGTTCTGACTTAAAGTAGTGTACATTTCAATTTTCCACCAAAGAGCGTATTGCAAACCTATTAGAAACATTTTAAGTTAACTTCCCACATGATTCTGAGTAGTTTGAAAGTTTTTTCATGCCTGTACACATCAGGACAAAAAAGTTGTTATCTCAGTGCATACAATGATGTGAGAATACTAATGGCATACATTTCAATTTTACACCAAAGTACTTACTGAAAACCTAATGGATACAGCTTAGGTTAACTTCCCACATGATTATGAGCAGTTTGAAAGTTGTTTCATGCCTCTACACATCAAGACAAATAAGTTGTTATCTTAGTGCATACAAGGCTTTGACAATACTAATAGCATACATTTTAATTTTACACCAAAGCACTTACTGCAAACCTAATGGAAACACCTTAGGTTTACTTTCCACATGATTA
Source organism: Mobula birostris (assembly GCF_030028105.1). Lineage (NCBI taxonomy): Eukaryota > Metazoa > Chordata > Chondrichthyes > Myliobatiformes > Myliobatidae > Mobula > Mobula birostris. The sequence continues at coordinate 76,585 of NW_027274136.1, forward strand.
TGAGCAGTTTGAAAGTTGTTTCATGCCTCTACATATCAAGACAAAAAAGTTGTTATCTCAGTGCATACAATGTTCTAACATTAAAGTAGTATACATTTCAATTTTCCACCAAAGTACTTACTGCAAACCTAATGGAAACACCTTAGGTTAACTTCCCACATGATTCTGAGATGTCTGAAAGTTGTTTCATGCCTCTGGACATAAAGACAAAAATGTTGTTTTCTGAGTGCTTGCAATGTTCTGACATAAAGTAGTGTACATTTGAATTTTACACCAAAGTGCAGAGTGCAAACCTGATAGAAACACCTTAGCTTAACTTCCCACATGATTCTGAATGGTTTGAACGTTGTTTCATGCTTCTGAACAGCAAGACAAAAAAGTTGTTTTCTAAGTGCATACAAAGCTTTCGTAATGCAAATAGTACACATTTCAACTTTACACCAAAGTCCTTGCTGTAAACCTAATGGAAACACCTTAGTTTAACTTTCCACATGATTATGAGTAGTTTGAAAGTTTTTTCATGCCTGTACACATCAGGACAAAAAAGTTGTTATCTCAGTGCATACAATGATGTGAGAATACTAATGGCATACATTTCAATTTTACACCAAAGCACTTACTGCAAACCTACTGGAAACACCTTAGGTTTACTTTCCACATGATTATGAGCAGTTTTAAAGTTGTTTCATGCCTCTACATATCAAGACAAAAAAGTTGTTATCTCAGTGCATACAATGTTCTAACATTAAAGTAGTATACATTTCAATTTTCCACCAAAGTACTTACTGCAAACCTAATGGAAACACCTTAGGTTCACTTCCCACATAATTCTGAGATGTCTGAAAGTTGTTTCATGCCTCTGGACAAAAAGACAAAAAAGTTGTTGTCTGAGTGCTTACTGTGTTCTGACATTAAAGTAGTGTACATTTCAATTTTCCACCAAAGAGCATAGTGCAAACCTGATGGAAACATTTTAAGTTAACTTCCCACATGATTCTGAGTAGTTTGAAAGTTGTTTCATCCCTCTGTACAGCAAGACAAAAAAGCTGTTTTCTAAGTGCATGCAATTCTTTGAAATTAATGTATCATACATTTGAATTTTCCAACAAAGTGCAGAGTGCAAACCTGATGGAAACACCTTCGCTTACACTCCCACATGATTCTGAATGGTTTGAAAGTTGCTTCATGCCTCTGAACAGGAAGATAAAAAAGTTGCTTTGTCAGAGCATACAATGCTCTGGGAATACAAATGGTACACATTTCAACTTTACACCAAAGTACTTGTGGCAAACCTAATGGAAACACCTTAGTTTAACTTTCCACATGATTATGAGTAGTTTGAAAGTTGTTTCATGCCTGTACACATCAGGACAAAAAAGTTGTTATCTCAGTGCATACAATGCTGTGACAATACTAATAGCATAGATTTCAATTTTACACCAAAGTACTTACTGCAAACCTAATGGAAACACCTTAGGTTAACTTCCCACATGATTCTGAGATGTCTGAAAGTTGTTTCATGCCTCTGGACATAAAGACAAAAATGTTGTTTTCTGAGTGCTTACAATGTTCTGACATAAAGTAGTGTACATTTCAATTTTCCACCAAAGAGCATAGTGCAAACCTGATGGAAACATTTTAAGTTAATTTCCCACATGATTCTGAGTAGTTTGAAAGTTGTTCCATCCCTCTGTACAGCAAGACAAAAAAGTTGTTTTCTAAGTGCATGCAATGTTTGCAATTAAAGTAGTATACATTTGAATTTTCCACCAAAGTGCAGACTGCAAACCTGATAGAAAGACCTTAGCTTAACTTCCCACATGATTCTGAATGGTTTGAACGTTGTTTCATGCTTCTGAACAGCAAGACAAAAAAGTTGTTTTCCAAGTGCATACAAAGCTCTGGTAATGCAAATAGTACACATTTCAACTTTACACCAAAGTACTTGCTGTTAACCTAATGGAAACACCTTAGTTTAACTTTCCACATGATTATGAGTAGTTTGAAAGTTTTTTCATGCCTGTACACATCAGGACAAAAAAGTTGTTATCTCAGTGCATACAATGATGTGAGAATACTAATGGCATACATTTCAATTTTACACCAAAGTACTTACTGAAAACCTAATGGATACAGCTTAGGTTAACTTCTCACATGATTATGAGCAGTTTGAAAGTTGTTTCATGCCTCTACACATCAAGACAAATAAGTTGTTATCTTAGTGCATACAAGGCTTTGACAATACTAATAGCATACATTTTAATTTTACACCAAAGTACTTACTGCAAACCTAATGGAAACACCTTAGGTTAACTTCCCACATGATTCTGAGATGTCTGAAAGTTGTTTCATGCCTCTGGACATAAAGACAAAAATGTTGTTTTCTGAGTGCTTACAATGTTCTGACATAAAGTAGTGTACATTTCAATTTTCCACCAAAGAGCATATTGCAAACCTATTAGAAACATTTTAAGTTAACTTCCCACATGATTCTGAGTAGTTTGAAAGTTTTTTCATGCCTGTACACATCAGGACAAAAAAGTTGTTATCTCAGTGCATACAATGATGTGAGAATACTAATGGCATACATTTCAATTTTACACCAAAGTACTTACTGAAAACCTAATGAATACAGCTTAGGTTAACTTCCCACATGATTATGAGCAGTTTGAAAGTTGTTTCATGCCTCTACACATCAAGACAAATAAGTTGTTATCTTAGTGCATACAAGGCTTTGACAATACTAATAGCATACATTTTAATTTTACACCAAAGTACTTACTGCAAACCTAATGGAAACACCTTAGGTTAACTTCCCACATGATTCTGAGATGTCTGAAAGTTGTTTCATGCCTCTGGACATAAAGACAAAAATGTTGTTTTCTGAGTGCTTACAATGTTCTGACTTAAAGTAGTGTACATTTCAATTTTCCACCAAAGAGCGTATTGCAAACCTATTAGAAACATTTTAAGTTAACTTCCCACATGATTCTGAGTAGTTTGAAAGTTTTTTCATGCCTGTACACATCAGGACAAAAAAGTTGTTATCTCAGTGCATACAATGATGTGAGAATACTAATGGCATACATTTCAATTTTACACCAAAGTACTTACTGAAAACCTAATGGATACAGCTTAGGTTAACTTCCCACATGATTATGAGCAGTTTGAAAGTTGTTTCATGCCTCTACACATCAAGACAAATAAGTTGTTATCTTAGTGCATACAAGGCTTTGACAATACTAATAGCATACATTTTAATTTTACACCAAAGCACTTACTGCAAACCTAATGGAAACACCTTAGGTTTACTTTCCACATGATTATGAGCAGTTTGAAAGTTGTTTCATGCCTCTACATATCAAGACAAAAAAGTTGTTATCTCAGTGCATACAATGTTCTAACATTAAAGTAGTATACATTTCAATTTTCCACCAAAGTACTTACTGCAAACCTAATGGAAACACCTTAGGTTAACTTCCCACATGATTCTGAGATGTCTGAAAGTTGTTTCATGCCTCTGGACATAAAGACAAAAATGTTGTTTTCTGAGTGCTTGCAATGTTCTGACATAAAGTAGTGTACATTTGAATTTTACACCAAAGTGCAGAGTGCAAACCTGATAGAAACACCTTAGCTTAACTTCCCACATGATTCTGAATGGTTTGAACGTTGTTTCATGCTTCTGAACAGCAAGACAAAAAAGTTGTTTTCTAAGTGCATACAAAGCTTTCGTAATGCAAATAGTACACATTTCAACTTTACACCAAAGTCCTTGCTGTAAACCTAATGGAAACACCTTAGTTTAACTTTCCACATGATTATGAGTAGTTTGAAAGTTTTTTCATGCCTGTACACATCAGGACAAAAAAGTTGTTATCTCAGTGCATACAATGATGTGAGAATACTAATGGCATACATTTCAATTTTACACCAAAGCACTTACTGCAAACCTACTGGAAACACCTTAGGTTTACTTTCCACATGATTATGAGCAGTTTTAAAGTTGTTTCATGCCTCTACATATCAAGACAAAAAAGTTGTTATCTCAGTGCATACAATGTTCTAACATTAAAGTAGTATACATTTCAATTTTCCACCAAAGTACTTACTGCAAACCTAATGGAAACACCTTAGGTTCACTTCCCACATAATTCTGAGATGTCTGAAAGTTGTTTCATGCCTCTGGACAAAAAGACAAAAAAGTTGTTGTCTGAGTGCTTACTGTGTTCTGACATTAAAGTAGTGTACATTTCAATTTTCCACCAAAGAGCATAGTGCAAACCTGATGGAAACATTTTAAGTTAACTTCCCACATGATTCTGAGTAGTTTGAAAGTTGTTTCATCCCTCTGTACAGCAAGACAAAAAAGCTGTTTTCTAAGTGCATGCAATTCTTTGAAATTAATGTATCATACATTTGAATTTTCCAACAAAGTGCAGAGTGCAAACCTGATGGAAACACCTTCGCTTAACCTCCCACATGATTCTGAATGGTTTGAAAGTTGCTTCATGCCTCTGAACAGGAAGATAAAAAAGTTGCTTTCTCAGTGCATACAATGCTCTGGGAATACAAATGGTACACATTTCAACTTTACACCAAAGTACTTGTGGCAAACCTAATGGAAACACCTTAGTTTAACTTTCCACATGATTATGAGTAGTTTGAAAGTTGTTTCATGCCTGTACACATCAGGACAAAAAAGTTGTTATCTCAGTGCATACAATGCTGTGACAATACTAATAGCATAGATTTCAATTTTACACCAAAGTACTTACTGCAAACCTAATGGAAACACCTTAGGTTAACTTCCCACATGATTCTGAGATGTCTGAAAGTTGTTTCATGCCTCTGGACATAAAGACAAAAATGTTGTTTTCTGAGTGCTTACAATGTTCTGACATAAAGTAGTGTACATTTCAATTTTCCACCAAAGAGCATAGTGCAAACCTGATGGAAACATTTTAAGTTAATTTCCCACATGATTCTGAGTAGTTTGAAAGTTGTTCCATCCCTCTGTACAGCAAGACAAAAAAGTTGTTTTCTAAGTGCATGCAATGTTTGCAATTAAAGTAGTATACATTTGAATTTTCCACCAAAGTGCAGAGTGCAAACCTGATAGAAAGACCTTAGCTTAACTTCCCACATGATTCTGAATGGTTTGAACGTTGTTTCATGCTTCTGAACAGCAAGACAAAAAAGTTGTTTTCCAAGTGCATACAAAGCTCTGGTAATGCAAATAGTACACATTTCAACTTTACACCAAAGTACTTGCTGTTAACCTAATGGAAACACCTTAGTTTAACTTTCCACATGATTATGAGTAGTTTGAAAGTTTTTTCATGCCTGTACACATCAGGACAAAAAAGTTGTTATCTCAGTGCATACAATGATGTGAGAATACTAATGGCATACATTTCAATTTTACACCAAAGTACTTACTGAAAACCTAATGGATACAGCTTAGGTTAACTTCTCACATGATTATGAGCAGTTTGAAAGTTGTTTCATGCCTCTACACATCAAGACAAATAAGTTGTTATCTTAGTGCATACAAGGCTTTGACAATACTAATAGCATACATTTTAATTTTACACCAAAGTACTTACTGCAAACCTAATGGAAACACCTTAGGTTAACTTCCCACATGATTCTGAGATGTCTGAAAGTTGTTTCATGCCTCTGGACATAAAGACAAAAATGTTGTTTTCTGAGTGCTTACAATGTTCTGACATAAAGTAGTGTACATTTCAATTTTCCACCAAAGAGCATATTGCAAACCTATTAGAAACATTTTAAGTTAACTTCCCACATGATTCTGAGTAGTTTGAAAGTTTTTTCATGCCTGTACACATCAGGACAAAAAAGTTGTTATCTCAGTGCATACAATGATGTGAGAATACTAATGGCATACATTTCAATTTTACACCAAAGTACTTACTGAAAACCTAATGAATACAGCTTAGGTTAACTTCCCACATGATTATGAGCAGTTTGAAAGTTGTTTCATGCCTCTACACATCAAGACAAATAAGTTGTTATCTTAGTGCATACAAGGCTTTGACAATACTAATAGCATACATTTTAATTTTACACCAAAGTACTTACTGCAAACCTAATGGAAACACCTTAGGTTAACTTCCCACATGATTCTGAGATGTCTGAAAGTTGTTTCATGCCTCTGGACATAAAGACAAAAATGTTGTTTTCTGAGTGCTTACAATGTTCTGACTTAAAGTAGTGTACATTTCAATTTTCCACCAAAGAGCGTATTGCAAACCTATTAGAAACATTTTAAGTTAACTTCCCACATGATTCTGAGTAGTTTGAAAGTTTTTTCATGCCTGTACACATCAGGACAAAAAAGTTGTTATCTCAGTGCATACAATGATGTGAGAATACTAATGGCATACATTTCAATTTTACACCAAAGTACTTACTGAAAACCTAATGGATACAGCTTAGGTTAACTTCCCACATGATTATGAGCAGTTTGAAAGTTGTTTCATGCCTCTACACATCAAGACAAATAAGTTGTTATCTTAGTGCATACAAGGCTTTGACAATACTAATAGCATACATTTTAATTTTACACCAAAGCACTTACTGCAAACCTAATGGAAACACCTTAGGTTTACTTTCCACATGATTATGAGCAGTTTGAAAGTTGTTTCATGCCTCTACATATCAAGACAAAAAAGTTGTTATCTCAGTGCATACAATGTTCTAACATTAAAGTAGTATACATTTCAATTTTCCACCAAAGTACTTACTGCAAACCTAATGGAAACACCTTAGGTTAACTTCCCACATGATTCTGAGATGTCTGAAAGTTGTTTCATGCCTCTGGACATAAAGACAAAAATGTTGTTTTCTGAGTGCTTGCAATGTTCTGACATAAAGTAGTGTACATTTGAATTTTACACCAAAGTGCAGAGTGCAAACCTGATAGAAACACCTTAGCTTAACTTCCCACATGATTCTGAATGGTTTGAACGTTGTTTCATGCTTCTGAACAGCAAGACAAAAAAGTTGTTTTCTAAGTGCATACAAAGCTTTCGTAATGCAAATAGTACACATTTCAACTTTACACCAAAGTCCTTGCTGTAAACCTAATGGAAACACCTTAGTTTAACTTTCCACATGATTATGAGTAGTTTGAAAGTTTTTTCATGCCTGTACACATCAGGACAAAAAAGTTGTTATCTCAGTGCATACAATGATGTGAGAATACTAATGGCATACATTTCAATTTTACACCAAAGCACTTACTGCAAACCTACTGGAAACACCTTAGGTTTACTTTCCACATGATTATGAGCAGTTTTAAAGTTGTTTCATGCCTCTACATATCAAGACAAAAAAGTTGTTATCTCAGTGCATACAATGTTCTAACATTAAAGTAGTATACATTTCAATTTTCCACCAAAGTACTTACTGCAAACCTAATGGAAACACCTTAGGTTCACTTCCCACATAATTCTGAGATGTCTGAAAGTTGTTTCATGCCTCTGGACAAAAAGACAAAAAAGTTGTTGTCTGAGTGCTTACTGTGTTCTGACATTAAAGTAGTGTACATTTCAATTTTCCACCAAAGAGCATAGTGCAAACCTGATGGAAACATTTTAAGTTAACTTCCCACATGATTCTGAGTAGTTTGAAAGTTGTTTCATCCCTCTGTACAGCAAGACAAAAAAGCTGTTTTCTAAGTGCATGCAATTCTTTGAAATTAATGTATCATACATTTGAATTTTCCAACAAAGTGCAGAGTGCAAACCTGATGGAAACACCTTCGCTTAACCTCCCACATGATTCTGAATGGTTTGAAAGCTGCTTCATGCCTCTGAACAGGAAGATAAAAAAGTTGCTTTCTCAGTGCATACAATGCTCTGGGAATACAAATGGTACACATTTCAACTTTACACCAAAGTACTTGTGGCAAACCTAATGGAAACACCTTAGTTTAACTTTCCACATGATTATGAGTAGTTTGAAAGTTGTTTCATGCCTGTACACATCAGGACAAAAAAGTTGTTATCTCAGTGCATACAATGCTGTGACAATACTAATAGCATAGATTTCAATTTTACACCAAAGTACTTACTGCAAACCTAATGGAAACACCTTAGGTTAACTTCCCACATGATTCTGAGATGTCTGAAAGTTGTTTCATGCCTCTGGACATAAAGACAAAAATGTTGTTTTCTGAGTGCTTACAATGTTCTGACATAAAGTAGTGTACATTTCAATTTTCCACCAAAGAGCATATTGCAAACCTATTAGAAACATTTTAAGTTAACTTCCCACATGATTCTGAGTAGTTTGAAAGTTGTTCCATCCCTCTGTACAGCAAGACAAAAAAGTTGTTTTCTAAGTGCATGCAATGTTTGCAATTAAAGTAGTATACATTTGAATTTTCCACCAAAGTGCAGAGTGCAAACCTGATAGAAAGACCTTAGCTTAACTTCCCACATGATTCTGAATGGTTTGAACGTTGTTTCATGCTTCTGAACAGCAAGACAAAAAAGTTGTTTTCCAAGTGCATACAAAGCTTTGGTAATGCAAATAGTACACATTTCAACTTTACACCAAAGTACTTGCTGTTAACCTAATGGAAACACCTTAGTTTAACTTTCCACATGATTATGAGTAGTTTGAAAGTTTTTTCATGCCTGTACACATCAGGACAAAAAAGTTGTTATCTCAGTGCATACAATGATGTGAGAATACTAATGGCATACATTTCAATTTTACACCAAAGTACTTACTGAAAACCTAATGGATACAGCTTAGGTTAACTTCCCACATGATTATGAGCAGTTTGAAAGTTGTTTCATGCCTCTACACATCAAGACAAATAAGTTGTTATCTTAGTGCATACAAGGCTTTGACAATACTAATAGCATACATTTTAATTTTACACCAAAGCACTTACTGCAAACCTAATGGAAACACCTTAGGTTTACTTTCCACATGATTATGAGCAGTTTTAAAGTTCTTTCATGCCTCTACATATCAAGACAAAAAAGTTGATATCTCAGTGCATACAATGTTCTAACATTAAAGTAGTATACATTTCAATTTTCCACCAAAGTACTTACTGCAAACCTAATGGAAACACCTTAGGTTCACTTCCCACATAATTCTGAGATGTCTGAAAGTTGTTTCATGCCTCTGGACAAAAAGACAAAAAAGTTGTTGTCTGAGTGCTTACTGTGTTCTGACATTAAAGTAGTGTACATTTCAATTTTCCACCAAAGAGCATACTGCAAACCTGATGGAAACATTTTAAGTTAACTTCCCACATGATTCTGAGTAGTTTGAAAGTTGTTTCATCCCTCTGTACAGCAAGACAAAAAAAGCTGTTTTCTAAGTGCATGCAATTCTTTGAAATTAATGTATCATACATTTGAATTTTCCAACAAAGTGCAGAGTGCAAACCTGATGGAAACACCTTCGCCTAACCTCCCACATGATTCTGAATGGTTTGAAAGTTGCTTCATGCCTCTGAACAGGAAGATAAAAAAGTTGCTTTGTCAGTGCATACAATGCTCTGGGAATACAAATGGTACACATTTCAACTTTACACCAAAGTACTTGTGGCAAACCTAATGGAAACACCTTAGTTTAACTTTCCACATGATTATGAGTAGTTTGAAAGTTGTTTCATGCCTGTACACATCAGGACAAAAAAGTTGTTATCTCAGTGCATACAATGCTGTGACAATACTAATAGCATAGATTTCAATTTTACACCAAAGTACTTACTGCAAACCTAATGGAAACACCTTAGGTTAACTTCCCACATGATTCTGAGATGTCTGAAAGTTGTTTCATGCCTCTGGACATAAAGACAAAAATGTTGTTTTCTGAGTGCTTACAATGCTCTGACATAAAGTAGTGTACATTTCAATTTTCCACCAAAGAGCATATTGCAAACCTATTAGAAACATTTTAAGTTAACTTCCCACATGATTCTGAGTAGTTTGAAAGTTGTTCCATCCCTCTGTACAGCAAGACAAAAAAGTTGTTTTCTAAGTGCATGCAATGTTTGCAATTAAAGTAGTATACATTTGAATTTTCCACCAAAGTGCAGACTGCAAACCTGATAGAAAGACCTTAGCTTAACTTCCCACATGATTCTGAATGGTTTGAACGTTGTTTCATGCTTCTGAACAGCAAGACAAAAAAGTTGTTTTCCAAGTGCATACAAAGCTCTGGTAATGCAAATAGTACACATTTCAACTTTACACCAAAGTACTTGCTGTTAACCTAATGGAAACACCTTAGTTTAACTTTCCACATGATTATGAGTAGTTTGAAAGTTTTTTCATGCATGTACACATCAGGACAAAAAAGTTGTTATCTCAGTGCATACAATGATGTGAGAATACTAATGGCATACATTTCAATTTTACACCAAAGTACTTACTGAAAACCTAATGGATACAGCTTAGGTTAACTTCCCACATGATTATGAGCAGTTTGAAAGTTGTTTCATGCCTCTACACATCAAGACAAATAAGTTGTTATCTTAGTGCATACAAGGCTTTGACAATACTAATAGCATACATTTTAATTTTACACCAAAGCACTTTCTGCAAACCTAATGGAAACACCTTAGGTTTACTTTCCACATGATTATGAGCAGTTTGAAAGTTGTTTCATGCCTCTGGACATAAAGACAAAAATGTTGTTTTCTGAGTGCTTACAATGTTCTGACATAAAGTAGTGTACATTTCAATTTTCCACCAAAGAGCATATTGCAAACCTATTAGAAACATTTTAAGTTAACTTCCCACATGATTCTGAGTAGTTTGAAAGTTGTTTCATGCCTGTACATATCAGGACAAAAAAGTTGTTATCTCAGTGCATACAATGCTGTGACAATACTAATAGCATAGATTTCAATTTTACACCAAAGTACTTACTGCAAACCTAATGGAAACACCTTAGGTTAACTTCCCACATAATTCTGAGATGTCTGAAAGTTGTTTCATGCCTCTGGACATAAAGACAAAAATGTTGTTTTCTGAGTGCTTACAATGTTCTGACATAAAGTAGTGTACATTTCAATTTTCCACCAAAGAGCATATTGCAAACCTATTAGAAACATTTTAAGTTAACTTCCCACATGATTCTGAGTAGTTTGAAAGTTGTTCCATCCCTCTGTACAGCAAGACAAAAAAGTTGTTTTCTAAGTGCATGCAATGTTTGCAATTAAAGTAGTATACATTTGAATTTTCCACCAAAGTGCAGAGTGCAAACCTGATAGAAAGACCTTAGCTTAACTTCCCACATGATTCTGAATGGTTTGAACGTTGTTTCATGCTTCTGAACAGCAAGACAAAAAAGTTGTTTTCCAAGTGCATACAAAGCTTTGGTAATGCAAATAGTACACATTTCAACTTTACACCAAAGTACTTGCTGTTAACCTAATGGAAACACCTTAGTTTAACTTTCCACATGATTATGAGTAGTTTGAAAGTTTTTTCATGCCTGTACACATCAGGACAAAAAAGTTGTTATCTCAGTGCATACAATGATGTGAGAATACTAATGGCATACATTTCAATTTTACACCAAAGTACTTACTGAAAACCTAATGGATACAGCTTAGGTTAACTTCCCACATGATTATGAGCAGTTTGAAAGTTGTTTCATGCCTCTACACATCAAGACAAATAAGTTGTTATCTTAGTGCATACAAGGCTTTGACAATACTAATAGCATACATTTTAATTTTACACCAAAGCACTTACTGCAAACCTAATGGAAACACCTTAGGTTTACTTTCCAGATGATTATGAGCAGTTTTAAAGTTCTTTCATGCCTCTACATATCAAGACAAAAAAGTTGATATCTCAGTGCATACAATGTTCTAACATTAAAGTAGTATACATTTCAATTTTCCACCAAAGTACTTACTGCAAACCTAATGGAAACACCTTAGGTTCACTTCCCACATAATTCTGAGATGTCTGAAAGTTGTTTCATGCCTCTGGACAAAAAGACAAAAAAGTTGTTGTCTGAGTGCTTACTGTGTTCTGACATTAAAGTAGTGTACATTTCAATTTTCCACCAAAGAGCATACTGCAAACCTGATGGAAACATTTTAAGTTAACTTCCCACATGATTCTGAGTAGTTTGAAAGTTGTTTCATCCCTCTGTACAGCAAGACAAAAAAAGCTGTTTTCTAAGTGCATGCAATTCTTTGAAATTAATGTATCATACATTTGAATTTTCCAACAAAGTGCAGAGTGCAAACCTGATGGAAACACCTTCGCCTAACCTCCCACATGATTCTGAATGGTTTGAAAGTTGCTTCATGCCTCTGAACAGGAAGATAAAAAAGTTGCTTTGTCAGTGCATACAATGCTCTGGGAATACAAATGGTACACATTTCAACTTTACACCAAAGTACTGGTGGCAAACCTAATGGAAACACCTTAGTTTAACTTTCCACATGATTATGAGTAGTTTGAAAGTTGTTTCATGCCTGTACACATCAGGACAAAAAAGTTGTTATCTCAGTGCATACAATGCTGTGACAATACTAATAGCATAGATTTCAATTTTACACCAAAGTACTTACTGCAAACCTAATGGAAACACCTTAGGTTAACTTCCCACATGATTCTGAGATGTCTGAAAGTTGTTTCATGCCTCTGGACATAAAGACAAAAATGTTGTTTTCTGAGTGCTTACAATGTTCTGACATAAAGTAGTGTACATTTCAATTTTCCACCAAAGAGCATATTGCAAACCTATTAGAAACATTTTAAGTTAACTTCCCACATGATTCTGAGTAGTTTGAAAGTTGTTCCATCCCTCTGTACAGCAAGACAAAAAAGTTGTTTTCTAAGTGCATGCAATGTTTGCAATTAAAGTAGTATACTTTTGAATTTTCCACCAAAGTGCAGACTGCAAACCTGATAGAAAGACCTTAGCTTAACTTCCCACATGATTCTGAATGGTTTGAACGTTGTTTCATGCTTCTGAACAGCAAGACAAAAAAGTTGTTTTCCAAGTGCATACAAAGCTCTGGTAATGCAAATAGTACACATTTCAACTTTACACCAAAGTACTTGCTGTTAACCTAATGGAAACACCTTAGTTTAACTTTCCACATGATTATGAGTAGTTTGAAAGTTTTTTCATGCATGTACACATCAGGACAAAAAAGTTGTTATCTCAGTGCATACAATGATGTGAGAATACTAATGGCATACATTTCAATTTTACACCAAAGTACTTACTGAAAACCTAATGGATACAGCTTAGGTTAACTTCCCACATGATTATGAGCAGTTTGAAAGTTGTTTCATGCCTCTACACATCAAGACAAATAAGTTGTTATCTTAGTGCATACAAGGCTTTGACAATACTAATAGCATACATTTTAATTTTACACCAAAGCACTTTCTGCAAACCTAATGGAAACACCTTAGGTTTACTTTCCACATGATTATGAGCAGTTTGAAAGTTGTTTCATGCCTCTGGACATAAAGACAAAAATGTTGTTTTCTGAGTGCTTACAATGTTCTGACATAAAGTAGTGTACATTTCAATTTTCCACCAAAGAGCATATTGCAAACCTATTAGAAACATTTTAAGTTAACTTCCCACATGATTCTGAGTAGTTTGAAAGTTGTTTCATGCCTGTACATATCAGGACAAAAAAGTTGTTATCTCAGTGCATACAATGCTGTGACAATACTAATAGCATAGATTTCAATTTTACACCAAAGTACTTACTGCAAACCTAATGGAAACACCTTAGGTTAACTTCCCACATAATTCTGAGATGTCTGAAAGTTGTTTCATGCCTCTGGACATAAAGACAAAAATGTTGTTTTCTGAGTGCTTACAATGTTCTGACATAAAGTAGTGTACATTTCAATTTTCCACCAAAGAGCATATTGCAAACCTATTAGAAACATTTTAAGTTAACTTCCCACATGATTCTGAGTAGTTTGAAAGTTGTTCCATCCCTCTGTACAGCAAGACAAAAAAGTTGTTTTCTAAGTGCATGCAATGTTTGCAATTAAAGTAGTATACATTTGAATTTTCCACCAAAGTGCAGACTGCAAACCTGATAGAAAGACCTTAGCTTAACTTCCCACATGATTCTGAATGGTTTGAACGTTGTTTCATGCTTCTGAACAGCAAGACAAAAAAGTTGTTTTCCAAGTGCATACAAAGCTCTGGTAATGCAAATAGTACACATTTCAACTTTACACCAAAGTACTTGCTGTTAACCTAATGGAAACACCTTAGTTTAACTTTCCACATGATTATGAGTAGTTCGAAAGTTTTTTCATGCATGTACACATCAGGACAAAAAAGTTGTTATCTCAGTGCATACAATGATGTGAGAATACTAATGGCATACATTTCAATTTTACACCAAAGTACTTACTGAAAACCTAATGGATACAGCTTAGGTTAACTTCCCACATGATTATGAGCAGTTTGAAAGTTGTTTCATGCCTCTACACATCAAGACAAATAAGTTGTTATCTTAGTGCATACAAGGCTTTGACAATACTAATAGCATACATTTTAATTTTACACCAAAGCACTTTCTGCAAACCTAATGGAAACACCTTAGGTTTACTTTCCACATGATTATGAGCAGTTTGAAAGTTGTTTCATGCCTCTGGACATAAAGACAAAAATGTTGTTTTCTGAGTGCTTACAATGTTCTGACATAAAGTAGTGTACATTTCAATTTTCCACCAAAGAGCATATTGCAAACCTATTAGAAACATTTTAAGTTAACTTCCCACATGATTCTGAGTAGTTTGAAAGTTTTTTCATGCCTGTACACATCAGGACAAAAAAGTTGTTATCTCAGTGCATACAATGATGTGAGAATACTAATGGCATACATTTCAATTTTACACCAAAGTACTTACTGAAAACCTAATGGATACAGCTTAGGTTAACTTCCCACATGATTATGAGCAGTTTGAAAGTTGTTTCATGCCTCTACACATCAAGACAAATAAGTTGTTATCTTAGTGCATACAAGGCTTTGACAATACTAATAGCATACATTTTAATTTTACACCAAAGCACTTTCTGCAAACCTAATGGAAACACCTTAGGTTTACTTTCCACATGATTATGAGCAGTTTGAAAGTTGTTTCATGCCTCTGGACATAAAGACAAAAATGTTGTTTTCTGAGTGCTTACAATGTTCTGACATAAAGTAGTGTACATTTCAATTTTCCACCAAAGAGCATATTGCAAACCTATTAGAAACATTTTAAGTTAACTTCCCACATGATTCTGAGTAGTTTGAAAGTTTTTTCATGCCTGTACACATCAGGACAAAAAAGTTGTTATCTCAGTGCATACAATGATGTGAGAATACTAATGGCATACATTTCAATTTTACACCAAAGTACTTACTGAAAACCTAATGGATACAGCTTAGGTTAACTTCCCACATGATTATGAGCAGTTTGAAAGTTGTTTCATGCCTCTACACATCAAGACAAATAAGTTGTTATCTTAGAGCATACAAGGTTTTGACAATACTAATAGCATACATTTTAATTTTACACCAAAGCACTTACTGCAAACCTAATGGAAACACCTTAGGTTAACTTCCCACATGATTCTGAGATGTCTGAAAGTTGTTTCATGCCTCTGGACATAAAGACAAAAAAGTTGTTTTCTGAGTGCTTACAATCTTCTGACATTAAAGTAGTGTACATTTCAATTTTCCACCAAAGAGCGTAGTGCAAACCTGATGGAAACATTTTAAGTTAACTTCCGACATGATTCTGAGTAGTTTGAATGTTGTTTCATCCCTCTGTACAGCAAGACAAAAAAGCTGTTTTCTAAGTGCATGCAATTCTTTGAAATTAAAGTATAATACATTTGAATTTTCCAACAAAGTGCAGAGTGCAAACCTGATGGAAACACCTTAGCTTAACCTCCCACATGATTCTGAATGGTTTGAAAGTTGCTTCATGCCTCTGAACAGGAAGATAAAAAAGTTGCTTTGTCAGTGCATACAATGCTCTGGGAATACAAATGGTACACATTTCAACTTTACACCAAAGTACTTGTGGCAAACCTAATGGAAACACCTTAGTTTAACTTTCCACATGATTATGAGTAGTTTGAAAGTTGTTTCATGCCTGTACACATCAGGACAAAAAAGTTGTTATCTCAGTGCATACAATGCTGTGACAATACTAATAGCATAGATTTCAATTTTACACCAAAGTACTTACTGCAAACCTAATGGAAACACCTTAGGTTAACTTCCCACATGATTCTGAGATGTCTGAAAGTTGTTTCATGCCTCTGGACATAAAGACAAAAATGTTGTTTTCTGAGTGCTTACAATGTTCTGACATAAAGTAGTGTACATTTCAATTTTCCACCAAAGAGCATATTGCAAACCTATTAGAAACATTTTAAGTTAACTTCCCACATGATTCTGAGTAGTTTGAAAGTTGTTCCATCCCTCTGTACAGCAAGACAAAAAAGTTGTTTTCTAAGTGCATGCAATGTTTGCAATTAAAGTAGTATACATTTGAATTTTCCACCAAAGTGCAGACTGCAAACCTGATAGAAAGACCTTAGCTTAACTTCCCACATGATTCTGAATGGTTTGAACGTTGTTTCATGCTTCTGAACAGCAAGACAAAAAAGTTGTTTTCCAAGTGCATACAAAGCTCTGGTAATGCAAATAGTACACATTTCAACTTTACACCAAAGTACTTGCTGTTAACCTAATGGAAACACCTTAGTTTAACTTTCCACATGATTATGAGTAGTTTGAAAGTTTTTTCATGCATGTACACATCAGGACAAAAAAGTTGTTATCTCAGTGCATACAATGATGTGAGAATACTAATGGCATACATTTCAATTTTACACCAAAGTACTTACTGAAAACCTAATGGATACAGCTTAGGTTAACTTCCCACATGATTATGAGCAGTTTGAAAGTTGTTTCATGCCTCTACACATCAAGACAAATAAGTTGTTATCTTAGTGCATACAAGGCTTTGACAATACTAATAGCATACATTTTAATTTTACACCAAAGCACTTTCTGCAAACCTAATGGAAACACCTTAGGTTTACTTTCCACATGATTATGAGCAGTTTGAAAGTTGTTTCATGCCTCTGGACATAAAGACAAAAATGTTGTTTTCTGAGTGCTTACAATGTTCTGACATAAAGTAGTGTACATTTCAATTTTCCACCAAAGAGCATATTGCAAACCTATTAGAAACATTTTAAGTTAACTTCCCACATGATTCTGAGTAGTTTGAAAGTTGTTTCATGCCTGTACATATCAGGACAAAAAAGTTGTTATCTCAGTGCATACAATGCTGTGACAATACTAATAGCATAGATTTCAATTTTACACCAAAGTACTTACTGCAAACCTAATGGAAACACCTTAGGTTAACTTCCCACATAATTCTGAGATGTCTGAAAGTTGTTTCATGCCTCTGGACATAAAGACAAAAATGTTGTTTTCTGAGTGCTTACAATGTTCTGACATAAAGTAGTGTACATTTCAATTTTCCACCAAAGAGCATATTGCAAACCTATTAGAAACATTTTAAGTTAACTTCCCACATGATTCTGAGTAGTTTGAAAGTTGTTCCATCCCTCTGTACAGCAAGACAAAAAAGTTGTTTTCTAAGTGCATGCAATGTTTGCAATTAAAGTAGTATACATTTGAATTTTCCACCAAAGTGCAGACTGCAAACCTGATAGAAAGACCTTAGCTTAACTTCCCACATGATTCTGAATGGTTTGAACGTTGTTTCATGCTTCTGAACAGCAAGACAAAAAAGTTGTTTTCCAAGTGCATACAAAGCTCTGGTAATGCAAATAGTACACATTTCAACTTTACACCAAAGTACTTGCTGTTAACCTAATGGAAACACCTTAGTTTAACTTTCCACATGATTATGAGTAGTTCGAAAGTTTTTTCATGCATGTACACATCAGGACAAAAAAGTTGTTATCTCAGTGCATACAATGATGTGAGAATACTAATGGCATACATTTCAATTTTACACCAAAGTACTTACTGAAAACCTAATGGATACAGCTTAGGTTAACTTCCCACATGATTATGAGCAGTTTGAAAGTTGTTTCATGCCTCTACACATCAAGACAAATAAGTTGTTATCTTAGTGCATACAAGGCTTTGACAATACTAATAGCATACATTTTAATTTTACACCAAAGCACTTTCTGCAAACCTAATGGAAACACCTTAGGTTTACTTTCCACATGATTATGAGCAGTTTGAAAGTTGTTTCATGCCTCTGGACATAAAGACAAAAATGTTGTTTTCTGAGTGCTTACAATGTTCTGACATAAAGTAGTGTACATTTCAATTTTCCACCAAAGAGCATATTGCAAACCTATTAGAAACATTTTAAGTTAACTTCCCACATGATTCTGAGTAGTTTGAAAGTTTTTTCATGCCTGTACACATCAGGACAAAAAAGTTGTTATCTCAGTGCATACAATGATGTGAGAATACTAATGGCATACATTTCAATTTTACACCAAAGTACTTACTGAAAACCTAATGGATACAGCTTAGGTTAACTTCCCACATGATTATGAGCAGTTTGAAAGTTGTTTCATGCCTCTACACATCAAGACAAATAAGTTGTTATCTTAGAGCATACAAGGTTTTGACAATACTAATAGCATACATTTTAATTTTACACCAAAGCACTTACTGCAAACCTAATGGAAACACCTTAGGTTAACTTCCCACATGATTCTGAGATGTCTGAAAGTTGTTTCATGCCTCTGGACATAAAGACAAAAAAGTTGTTTTCTGAGTGCTTACAATCTTCTGACATTAAAGTAGTGTACATTTCAATTTTCCACCAAAGAGCGTAGTGCAAACCTGATGGAAACATTTTAAGTTAACTTCCGACATGATTCTGAGTAGTTTGAATGTTGTTTCATCCCTCTGTACAGCAAGACAAAAAAGCTGTTTTCTAAGTGCATGCAATTCTTTGAAATTAAAGTATAATACATTTGAATTTTCCAACAAAGTGCAGAGTGCAAACCTGATGGAAACACCTTAGCTTAACCTCCCACATGATTCTGAATGGTTTGAAAGTTGCTTCATGCCTCTGAACAGGAAGATAAAAAAGTTGCTTTGTCAGTGCATACAATGCTCTGGGAATACAAATGGTACACATTTCAACTTTACACCAAAGTACTTGTGGCAAACCTAATGGAAACACCTTAGTTTAACTTTCCACATGATTATGAGTAGTTTGAAAGTTGTTTCATGCCTGTACACATCAGGACAAAAAAGTTGTTATCTCAGTGCATACAATGCTGTGACAATACTAATAGCATAGATTTCAATTTTACACCAAAGTACTTACTGCAAACCTAATGGAAACACCTTAGGTTAACTTCCCACATGATTCTGAGATGTCTGAAAGTTGTTTCATGCCTCTGGACATAAAGACAAAAATGTTGTTTTCTGAGTGCTTACAATGTTCTGACATAAAGTAGTGTACATTTCAATTTTCCACCAAAGAGCATATTGCAAACCTATTAGAAACATTTTAAGTTAACTTCCCACATGATTCTGAGTAGTTTGAAAGTTGTTCCATCCCTCTGTACAGCAAGACAAAAAAGTTGTTTTCTAAGTGCATGCAATGTTTGCAATTAAAGTAGTATACATTTGAATTTTCCACCAAAGTGCAGACTGCAAACCTGATAGAAAGACCTTAGCTTAACTTCCCACATGATTCTGAATGGTTTGAGAGTTGTTTCATGCTTCTGAACAGCAAGACAAAAAAGTTGTTTTCCACGTGCATACAAAGCTCTGGTAATGCAAATAGTACACATTTCAACTTTACACCAAAGTACTTGCTGTTAACCTAATGGAAACACCTTAGTTTAACTTTCCACATGATTATGAGTAGTTTGAAAGTTTTTTCATGCCTGTACACATCAGGACAAAAAAGTTGTTATCTCAGTGCATACAATGATGTGAGAATACTAATGGCATACATTTCAATTTTACACCAAAGTACTTACTGAAAACCTAATGGATACAGCTTAGGTTAACTTCCCACATGATTATGAGCAGTTTGAAAGTTGTTTCATGCCTCTACACATCAAGACAAATAAGTTGTTATCTTAGTGCATACAAGGCTTTGACAATACTAATAGCATACATTTTAATTTTACACCAAAGCACTTACTGCAAACCTAATGGAAACACCTTAGGTTTACTTTCCACATGATTATGAGCAGTTTTAAAGTTCTTTCATGCCTCTACATATCAAGACAAAAAAGTTGTTATCTTAGTGCATGCAAGGCTTTGACAATACTAATAGCATACATTTTAATTTTACACCAAAGCACTTTCTGCAAACCTAATGGAAACACCTTAGGTTTACTTTCCACATGATTATGAGCAGTTTGAAAGTTGTTTCATGCCTCTGGACATAAAGACAAAAATGTTGTTTTCTGAGTGCTTACAATGTTCTGACATAAAGTAGTGTACATTTCAATTTTCCACCAAAGAGCATATTGCAAACCTATTAGAAACATTTTAAGTTAACTTCCCACATGATTCTGAGTAGTTTGAAAGTTTTTTCATGCCTGTACACATCAGGACAAAAAAGTTGTTATCTCAGTGCATACAATGATGTGAGAATACTAATGGCATACATTTCAATTTTACACCAAAGTACTTACTGAAAACCTAATGGATACAGCTTAGGTTAACTTCCCACATGATTATGAGCAGTTTGAAAGTTGTTTCATGCCTCTACACATCAAGACAAATAAGTTGTTATCTTAGAGCATACAAGGTTTTGACAATACTAATAGCATACATTTTAATTTTACACCAAAGCACTTACTGCAAACCTAATGGAAACACCTTAGGTTAACTTCCCACATGATTCTGAGATGTCTGAAAGTTGTTTCATGCCTCTGGACATAAAGACAAAAAAGTTGTTTTCTGAGTGCTTACAATCTTCTGACATTAAAGTAGTGTACATTTCAATTTTCCACCAAAGAGCGTAGTGCAAACCTGATGGAAACATTTTAAGTTAACTTCCGACATGATTCTGAGTAGTTTGAATGTTGTTTCATCCCTCTGTACAGCAAGACAAAAAAGCTGTTTTCTAAGTGCATGCAATTCTTTGAAATTAAAGTATAATACATTTGAATTTTCCAACAAAGTGCAGAGTGCAAACCTGATGGAAACACCTTAGCTTAACCTCCCACATGATTCTGAATGGTTTGAAAGTTGCTTCATGCCTCTGAACAGGAAGATAAAAAAGTTGCTTTGTCAGTGCATACAATGCTCTGGGAATACAAATGGTACACATTTCAACTTTACACCAAAGTACTTGTGGCAAACCTAATGGAAACACCTTAGTTTAACTTTCCACATGATTATGAGTAGTTTGAAAGTTGTTTCATGCCTGTACACATCAGGACAAAAAAGTTGTTATCTCAGTGCATACAATGCTGTGACAATACTAATAGCATAGATTTCAATTTTACACCAAAGTACTTACTGCAAACCTAATGGAAACACCTTAGGTTAACTTCCCACATGATTCTGAGATGTCTGAAAGTTGTTTCATGCCTCTGGACATAAAGACAAAAATGTTGTTTTCTGAGTGCTTACAATGTTCTGACATAAAGTAGTGTACATTTCAATTTTCCACCAAAGAGCATATTGCAAACCTATTAGAAACATTTTAAGTTAACTTCCCACATGATTCTGAGTAGTTTGAAAGTTGTTCCATCCCTCTGTACAGCAAGACAAAAAAGTTGTTTTCTAAGTGCATGCAATGTTTGCAATTAAAGTAGTATACATTTGAATTTTCCACCAAAGTGCAGACTGCAAACCTGATAGAAAGACCTTAGCTTAACTTCCCACATGATTCTGAATGGTTTGAACGTTGTTTCATGCTTCTGAACAGCAAGACAAAAAAGTTGTTTTCCACGTGCATACAAAGCTCTGGTAATGCAAATAGTACACATTTCAACTTTACACCAAAGTACTTGCTGTTAACCTAATGGAAACACCTTAGTTTAACTTTCCACATGATTATGAGTAGTTTGAAAGTTTTTTCATGCATGTACACATCAGGACAAAAAAGTTGTTATCTCAGTGCATACAATGATGTGAGAATACTAATGGCATACATTTCAATTTTACACCAAAGTACTTACTGAAAACCTAATGGATACAGCTTAGCTTAACTTCCCACATGAGTATGAGCAGTTTGAAAGTTGTTTCATGCCTCTACACATCAAGACAAATAAGTTGTTATCTTAGTGCATACAAGGCTTTGACAATACTAATAGCATACATTTTAATTTTACACCAAAGCACTTTCTGCAAACCTAATGGAAACACCTTAGGTTTACTTTCCACATGATTATGAGCAGTTTGAAAGTTGTTTCATGCCTCTGGACATAAAGACAAAAATGTTGTTTTCTGAGTGCTTACAATGTTCTGACATAAAGTAGTGTACATTTCAATTTTCCACCAAAGAGCATATTGCAAACCTATTAGAAACATTTTAAGTTAACTTCCCACATGATTCTGAGTAGTTTGAAAGTTTTTTCATGCCTGTACACATCAGGACAAAAAAGTTGTTATCTCAGTGCATACAATGATGTGAGAATACTAATGGCATACATTTCAATTTTACACCAAAGTACTTACTGAAAACCTAATGGATACAGCTTAGGTTAACTTCCCACATGATTATGAGCAGTTTGAAAGTTGTTTCATGCCTCTACACATCAAGACAAATAAGTTGTTATCTTAGAGCATACAAGGTTTTGACAATACTAATAGCATACATTTTAATTTTACACCAAAGCACTTACTGCAAACCTAATGGAAACACCTTAGGTTAACTTCCCACATGATTCTGAGATGTCTGAAAGTTGTTTCATGCCTCTGGACATAAAGACAAAAAAGTTGTTTTCTGAGTGCTTACAATCTTCTGACATTAAAGTAGTGTACATTTCAATTTTCCACCAAAGAGCGTAGTGCAAACCTGATGGAAACATTTTAAGTTAACTTCCGACATGATTCTGAGTAGTTTGAATGTTGTTTCATCCCTCTGTACAGCAAGACAAAAAAGCTGTTTTCTAAGTGCATGCAATTCTTTGAAATTAAAGTATAATACATTTGAATTTTCCAACAAAGTGCAGAGTGCAAACCTGATGGAAACACCTTAGCTTAACCTCCCACATGATTCTGAATGGTTTGCAAGTTGCTTCATGCCTCTGAACAGGAAGATAAAAAAGTTGCTTTGTCAGTGCATACAATGCTCTGGGAATACAAATGGTACACATTTCAACTTTACACCAAAGTACTTGTGGCAAACCTAATGGAAACACCTTAGTTTAACTTTCCACATGATTATGAGTAGTTTGAAAGTTGTTTCATGCCTGTACACATCAGGACAAAAAAGTTGTTATCTCAGTGCATACAATGCTGTGACAATACTAATAGCATAGATTTCAATTTTACACCAAAGTACTTACTGCAAACCTAATGGAAACACCTTAGGTTAACTTCCCACATGATTCTGAGATGTCTGAAAGTTGTTTCATGCCTCTGGACATAAAGACAAAAATGTTGTTTTCTGAGTGCTTACAATGTTCTGACATAAAGTAGTGTACATTTCAATTTTCCACCAAAGAGCATATTGCAAACCTATTAGAAACATTTTAAGTTAACTTCCCACATGATTCTGAGTAGTTTGAAAGTTGTTCCATCCCTCTGTACAGCAAGACAAAAAAGTTGTTTTCTAAGTGCATGCAATGTTTGCAATTAAAGTAGTATACATTTGAATTTTCCACCAAAGTGCAGACTGCAAACCTGATAGAAAGACCTTAGCTTAACTTCCCACATGATTCTGAATGGTTTGAGAGTTGTTTCATGCTTCTGAACAGCAAGACAAAAAAGTTGTTTTCCACGTGCATACAAAGCTCTGGTAATGCAAATAGTACACATTTCAACTTTACACCAAAGTACTTGCTGTTAACCTAATGGAAACACCTTAGTTTAACTTTCCACATGATTATGAGTAGTTTGAAAGTTTTTTCATGCCTGTACACATCAGGACAAAAAAGTTGTTATCTCAGTGCATACAATGATGTGAGAATACTAATGGCATACATTTCAATTTTACACCAAAGTACTTACTGAAAACCTAATGGATACAGCTTAGGTTAACTTCCCACATGATTATGAGCAGTTTGAAAGTTGTTTCATGCCTCTACACATCAAGACAAATAAGTTGTTATCTTAGTGCATACAAGGCTTTGACAATACTAATAGCATACATTTTAATTTTACACCAAAGCACTTACTGCAAACCTAATGGAAACACCTTAGGTTTACTTTCCACATGATTATGAGCAGTTTTAAAGTTCTTTCATGCCTCTACATATCAAGACAAAAAAGTTGTTATCTCAGTGCATACAATGTTCTAACATTAAAGTAGTATACATTTCAATTTTCCACCAAAGTACTTACTGCAAACCTAATGGAAACACCTTAGGTTTACTTCCCACATAATTCTGAGATGTCTGAAAGTTGTTTCATGCCTCTGGACAAAAAGACAAAAAAGTTGTTGTCTGAGTGCTTACTGTGTTCTGACATTAAAGTAGTGTACATTTCAATTTTCCACCAAAGAGCATACTACAAACCTGATGGAAACATTTTAAGTTAACTTCCCACATGATTCTGAGTAGTTTGAAAGTTGTTTCATCCCTCTGTACAGCAAGACAAAAAAGCTGTTTTCTAAGTGCATGCAATTCTTTGAAATTAATGTATCATACATTTGAATTTTCGAACAAAGTGCAGAGTGCAAACCTGATGGAAACACCTTCGCTTACACTCCCACATGATTCTGAATGGTTTGAAAGTTGCTTCATGCCTCTGAACAGGAAGATAAAAAAGTTGCTTTGTCAGAGCATACAATGCTCTGGGAATACAAATGGTACACATTTCAACTTTACACCAAAGTACTTGTGGCAAACCTAATTGAAACACCTTAGTTTAACTTTCCACATGATTATGAGTAGTTTGAAAGTTGTTTCATGCCTGTACACATCAGGACAAAAAAGTTGTTATCTCAGTGCATACAATGCTGTGACAATACTAATAGCATAGATTTCAATTTTACACCAAAGTACTTACTGCAAACCTAATGGAAACACCTTAGGTTAACTTCCCACATGATTCTGAGATGTCTGAAAGTTGTTTCATGCCTCTGGACATAAAGACAAAAATGTTGTTTTCTGAGTGCTTACAATGTTCTGACATAAAGTAGTGTACATTTCAATTTTCCACCAAAGAGCATAGTGCAAACCTGATGGAAACATTTTAAGTTAATTTCCCACATGATTCTGAGTAGTTTGAAAGTTGTTCCATCCCTCTGTACAGCAAGACAAAAAAGTTGTTTTCTAAGTGCATGCAATGTTTGCAATTAAAGTAGTATACATTTGAATTTTCCACCAAAGTGCAGACTGCAAACCTGATAGAAAGACCTTAGCTTAACTTCCCACATGATTCTGAATGGTTTGAACGTTGTTTCATGCTTCTGAACAGCAAGACAAAAAAGTTGTTTTCCAAGTGCATACAAAGCTCTGGTAATGCAAATAGTACACATTTCAACTTTACACCAAAGTACTTGCTGTTAACCTAATGGAAACACCTTAGTTTAACTTTCCACATGATTATGAGTAGTTTGAAAGTTTTTTCATGCCTGTACACATCAGGACAAAAAAGTTGTTATCTCAGTGCATACAATGATGTGAGAATACTAATGGCATACATTTCAATTTTACACCAAAGTACTTACTGAAAACCTAATGGATACAGCTTAGGTTAACTTCTCACATGATTATGAGCAGTTTGAAAGTTGTTTCATGCCTCTACACATCAAGACAAATAAGTTGTTATCTTAGTGCATACAAGGCTTTGACAATACTAATAGCATACATTTTAATTTTACACCAAAGTACTTACTGCAAACCTAATGGAAACACCTTAGGTTAACTTCCCACATGATTCTGAGATGTCTGAAAGTTGTTTCATGCCTCTGGACATAAAGACAAAAATGTTGTTTTCTGAGTGCTTACAATGTTCTGACATAAAGTGGTGTACATTTCAATTTTCCACCAAAGAGCATATTGCAAACCTATTAGAAACATTTTAAGTTAACTTCCCACATGATTCTGAGTAGTTTGAAAGTTTTTTCATGCCTGTACACATCAGGACAAAAAAGTTGTTATCTCAGTGCATACAATGATGTGAGAATACTAATGGCATACATTTCAATTTTACACCAAAGTACTTACTGAAAACCTAATGGATACAGCTTAGGTTAACTTCCCACATGATTATGAGCAGTTTGAAAGTTGTTTCATGCCTCTACACATCAAGACAAATAAGTTGTTATCTTAGTGCATACAAGGCTTTGACAATACTAATAGCATACATTTTAATTTTACACCAAAGTACTTACTGCAAACCTAATGGAAACACCTTAGGTTAACTTCCCACATGATTCTGAGATGTCTGAAAGTTGTTTCATGCCTCTGGACATAAAGACAAAAATGTTGTTTTCTGAGTGCTTACAATGTTCTGACTTAAAGTAGTGTACATTTCAATTTTCCACCAAAGAGCGTATTGCAAACCTATTAGAAACATTTTAAGTTAACTTCCCACATGATTATGAGCAGTTTGAAAGTTGTTTCATGCCTCTACATATCAAGACAAAAAAGTTGTTATCTCAGTGCATACAATGTTCTAACATTAAAGTAGTATACATTTCAATTTTCCACCAAAGTACTTACTGCAAACCTAATGGAAACACCTTAGGTTAACTTCCCACATGATTCTGAGATGTCTGAAAGTTGTTTCATGCCTCTGGACATAAAGACAAAAATGTTTTTTTCTTAGTGCTTGCAATGTTCTGACATAAAGTAGTGTTCATTTGAATTTTACACCAAAGTGCAGAGTGCAAACCTGATAGAAACACCTTAGCTTAACTTCCCACATGATTCTGAATGGTTTGAACGTTGTTTCATGCTTCTGAACAGCAAGACAAAAAAGTTGTTTTCTAAGTGCATACAAAGCTTTCGTAATGCAAATAGTACACATTTCAACTTTACACCAAAGTCCTTGCTGTAAACCTAATGGAAACACCTTAGTTTAACTTTCCACATGATTATGAGTAGTTTGAAAGTTTTTTCATGCCTGTACACATCAGGACAAAAAAGTTGTTATCTCAGTGCATACAATGATGTGAGAATACTAATGGCATACATTTCAATTTTACACCAAAGCACTTACTGCAAACCTACTGGAAAAACCTTAGGTTTACTTTCCACATGATTATGAGCAGTTTTAAAGTTGTTTCATGCCTCTACATATCAAGACAAAAAAGTTGTTATCTCAGTGCATACAATATTCTAACATTAAAGTAGTATACATTTCAATTTTCCACCAAAGTACTTACTGCAAACCTAATGGAAACACCTTAGGTTTACTTCCCACATAATTCTGAGATGTCTGAAAGTTGTTTCATGCCTCTGGACAAAAAGACAAAAAAGTTGTTGTCTGAGTGCTTACTGTGTTCTGACATTAAAGTAGTGTACATTTCAATTTTCCACCAAAGAGCATACTACAAACCTGATGGAAACATTTTAAGTTAACTTCCCACATGATTCTGAGTAGTTTGAAAGTTGTTTCATCCCTCTGTACAGCAAGACAAAAAAGCTGTTTTCTAAGTGCATGCAATTCTTTGAAATTAATGTATCATACATTTGAATTTTCGAACAAAGTGCAGAGTGCAAACCTGATGGAAACACCTTCGCTTACACTCCCACATGATTCTGAATGGTTTGAAAGTTGCTTCATGCCTCTGAACAGGAAGATAAAAAAGTTGCTTTGTCAGAGCATACAATGCTCTGGGAATACAAATGGTACACATTTCAACTTTACACCAAAGTACTTGTGGCAAACCTAATGGAAACACCTTAGTTTAACTTTCCACATGATTATGAGTAGTTTGAAAGTTGTTTCATGCCTGTACACATCAGGACAAAAAAGTTGTTATCTCAGTGCATACAATGCTGTGACAATACTAATAGCATAGATTTCAATTTTACACCAAAGTACTTACTGCAAACCTAATGGAAACACCTTAGGTTAACTTCCCACATGATTCTGAGATGTCTGAAAGTTGTTTCATGCCTCTGGACATAAAGACAAAAATGTTGTTTTCTGAGTGCTTACAATTTTCTGACATAAAGTAGTGTACATTTCAATTTTCCACCAAAGAGCATAGTGCAAACCTGATGGAAACATTTTAAGTTAATTTCCCACATGATTCTGAGTAGTTTGAAAGTTGTTCCATCCCTCTGTACAGCAAGACAAAAAAGTTGTTTTCTAAGTGCATGCAATGTTTGCAATTAAAGTAGTATACATTTGAATTTTCCACCAAAGTGCAGACTGCAAACCTGATAGAAAGACCTTAGCTTAACTTCCCACATGATTCTGAATGGTTTGAACGTTGTTTCATGCTTCTGAACAGCAAGACAAAAAAGTTGTTTTCCAAGTGCATACAAAGCTCTGGTAATGCAAATAGTACACATTTCAACTTTACACCAAAGTACTTGCTGTTAACCTAATGGAAACACCTTAGTTTAACTTTCCACATGATTATGAGTAGTTTGAAAGTTTTTTCATGCCTGTACACATCAGGACAAAAAAGTTGTTATCTCAGTGCATACAATGATGTGAGAATACTAATGGCATACATTTCAATTTTACACCAAAGTACTTACTGAAAACCTAATGGATACAGCTTAGGTTAACTTCTCACATGATTATGAGCAGTTTGAAAGTTGTTTCATGCCTCTACACATCAAGACAAATAAGTTGTTATCTTAGTGCATACAAGGCTTTGACAATACTAATAGCATACATTTTAATTTTACACCAAAGTACTTACTGCAAACCTAATGGAAACACCTTAGGTTAACTTCCCACATGATTCTGAGATGTCTGAAAGTTGTTTCATGCCTCTGGAGATAAAGACAAAAATGTTGTTTTCTGAGTGCTTACAATGTTCTGACATAAAGTAGTGTACATTTCAATTTTCCACCAAAGAGCATATTGCAAACCTATTAGAAACATTTTAAGTTAACTTCCCACATGATTCTGAGTAGTTTGAAAGTTTTTTCATGCCTGTACACATCAGGACAAAAAAGTTGTTATCTCAGTGCATACAATGATGTGAGAATACTAATGGCATACATTTCAATTTTACACCAAAGTACTTACTGAAAACCTAATGGATACAGCTTAGGTTAACTTCCCACATGATTATGAGCAGTTTGAAAGTTGTTTCATGCCTCTACACATCAAGACAAATAAGTTGTTATCTTAGTGCATACAAGGCTTTGACAATACTAATAGCATACATTTTAATTTTACACCAAAGCACTTACTGCAAACCTAATGGAAACACCTTAGGTTAACTTCCCACATGATTCTGAGATGTCTGAAAGTTGTTTCATGCCTCTGGACATAAAGACAAAAAAGTTGTTTTCTGAGTGCTTACAATCTTCTGACATTAAAGTAGTGTACATTTCAATTTTCCACCAAAGAGCGTAGTGCAAACCTGATGGAAACATTTTAAGTTAACTTCCGACATGATTCTGAGTAGTTTGAATGTTGTTTCATCCCTCTGTACAGCAAGACAAAAAAGCTGTTTTCTAAGTGCATGCAATTCTTTGAAATTAAAGTATAATACATTTGAATTTTCCAACAAAGTGCAGAGTGCAAACCTGATGGAAACACCTTAGCTTAACCTCCCACATGATTCTGAATGGTTTGAAAGTTGCTTCATGCCTCTGAACAGGAAGATAAAAAAGTTGCTTTGTCAGTGCATACAATGCTCTGGGAATACAAATGGTACACATTTCAACTTTACACCAAAGTACTTGTGGCAAACCTAATGGAAACACCTTAGTTTAACTTTCCACATGATTATGAGTAGTTTGAAAGTTTTTTCATGCCTGTACACATCAGGACAAAAAAGTTGTTATCTCAGTGCATACAATGATGTGAGAATACTAATGGCATACATTTCAATTTTACACCCAAGTACTTACTGAAAACCTAATGGATACAGCTTAGGTTAACTTCTCACATGATTATGAGCAGTTTGAAAGTTGTTTCATGCCTCTACACATCAAGACAAATAAGTTGTTATCTTAGTGCATACAAGGCTTTGACAATACTAATAGCATACATTTTAATTTTACACCAAAGTACTTACTGCAAACCTAATGGAAACACCTTAGGTTAACTTCCCACATGATTCTGAGATGTCTGAAAGTTGTTTCATGCCTCTGGACATAAAGACAAAAATGTTGTTTTCTGAGTGCTTACAATGTTCTGACATAAAGTAGTGTACATTTCAATTTTCCACCAAAGAGCATATTGCAAACCTATTAGAAATATTTTAAGTTAACTTCCCACATGATTCTGAGTAGTTTGAAAGTTTTTTCATGCCTGTACACATCAGGACAAAAAAGTTGTTATCTCAGTGCATACAATGATGTGAGAATACTAATGGCATACATTTCAATTTTACACCAAAGTACTTACTGAAAACCTAATGGATACAGCTTAGGTTAACTTCCCACATGATTATGAGCAGTTTGAAAGTTGTTTCATGCCTCTACACATCAAGACAAATAAGTTGTTATCTTAGTGCATACAAGGCTTTGACAATACTAATAGCATACATTTTAATTTTACACCAAAGCACTTACTGCAAACCTAATGGAAACACCTTAGGTTAACTTCCCACATGATTCTGAGATGTCTGAAAGTTGTTTCATGCCTCTGGACATAAAGACAAAAAAGTTGTTTTCTGAGTGCTTACAATCTTCTGACATTAAAGTAGTGTACATTTCAATTTTCCACCAAAGAGCGTAGTGCAAACCTGATGGAAACATTTTAAGTTAACTTCCGACATGATTCTGAGTAGTTTGAATGTTGTTTCATCCCTCTGTACAGCAAGACAAAAAAGCTGTTTTCTAAGTGCTTGCAATTCTTTGAAATTAAAGTATAATACATTTGAATTTTCCAACAAAGTGCAGAGTGCAAACCTGATGGAAACACCTTAGCTTAACCTCCCACATGATTCTGAATGGTTTGAAAGTTGCTTCATGCCTCTGAACAGGAAGATAAAAAAGTTGCTTTGTCAGTGCATACAATGCTCTGGGAATACAAATGGTACACATCTCAACTTTACACCAAAGTACTTGTGGCAAACCTAATGGAAACACCTTAGTTTAACTTTCCACATGATTATGAGTAGTTTGAAAGTTGTTTCATGCCTGTACACATCAGGACAAAAAAGTTGTTATCTCAGTGCATACAATGCTGTGACAATACTAATAGCATAGATTTCAATTTTACACCAAAGTACTTACTGCAAACCTAATGGAAACACCTTAGGTTAACTTCCCACATGATTCTGAGATGTCTGAAAGTTGTTTCATGCCTCTGGACATAAAGACAAAAATGTTGTTTTCTGAGTGCTTACAATGTTCTGACATAAAGTAGTGTACATTTCAATTTTCCACCAAAGAGCATATTGCAAACCTATTAGAAACATTTTAAGTTAACTTCCCACATGATTCTGAGTAGTTTGAAAGTTGTTCCATCCCTCTGTACAGCAAGACAAAAAAGTTGTTTTCTAAGTGCATGCAATGTTTGCAATTAAAGTAGTATACATTTGAATTTTCCACCAAAGTGCAGACTGCAAACCTGATAGAAAGACCTTAGCTTAACTTCCCACATGATTCTGAATGGTTTGAACGTTGTTTCATGCTTCTGAACAGCAAGACAAAAAAGTTGTTTTCCAAGTGCATACAAAGCTCTGGTAATGCAAATAGTACACATTTCAACTTTACACCAAAGTACTTGCTGTTAACCTAATGGAAACACCTTAGTTTAACTTTCCACATGATTATGAGTAGTTTGAAAGTTTTTTCATGCCTGTACACATCAGGACAAAAAAGTTGTTATCTCAGTGCATACAATGATGTGAGAATACTAATGGCATACATTTCAATTTTACACCAAAGCACTTACTGCAAACTACTGGAAACACCTTAGGTTTACTTTCCACATGATTATGAGCAGTTTTAAAGTTGTTTCATGCCTCTACATATCAAGACAAAAAAGTTGTTATCTCAGTGCATACAATGTTCTAACATTAAAGTAGTATACATTTCAATTTTCCACCAAAGTACTTACTGCAAACCTAATGGAAACACCTTAGGTTCACTTCCCACATAATTCTGAGATGTCTGAAAGTTGTTTCATGCCTCTGGACAAAAAGACAAAAAAGTTGTTGTCTGAGTGCTTACTGTGTTCTGACATTAAAGTAGTGTACATTTCAATTTTCCACCAAAGAGCATAGTGCAAACCTGATGGAAACATTTTAAGTTAACTTCCCACATGATTCTGAGTAGTTTGAAAGTTGTTTCATCCCTCTGTACAGCAAGACAAAAAAGCTGTTTTCTAAGTGCATGCAATTCTTTGAAATTAATGTATCATACATTTGAATTTTCCAACAAAGTGCAGAGTGCAAACCTGATGGAAACACCTTCGCTTAACCTCCCACATGATTCTGAATGGTTTGAAAGTTGCTTCATGCCTCTGAACAGGAAGATAAAAAAGTTGCTTTGTCAGTGCATACAATGCTCTGGGAATACAAATGGTACACATTTCAACTTTACACCAAAGTACTTGTGGCAAACCTAATGGAAACACCTTAGTTTAACTTTCCACATGATTATGAGTAGTTTGAAAGTTGTTTCATGCCTGTACACATCAGGACAAAAAAGTTGTTATCTCAGTGCATACAATGCTGTGACAATACTAATAGCATAGATTTCAATTTTACACCAAAGTACTTACTGCAAACCTAATGGAATCACCTTAGGTTAACTTCCCACATGATTCTGAGATGTCTGAAAGTTGTTTCATGCCTCTGGACATAAAGACAAAAATGTTGTTTTCTGAGTGCTTACAATGTTCTGACATAAAGTAGTGTACATTTCAATTTTCCACCAAAGAGCATATTGCAAACCTATTAGAAACATTTTAAGTTAACTTCCCACATGATTCTGAGTAGTTTGAAAGTTGTTCCATCCCTCTGTACTGCAAGACAAAAAAGTTGTTTTCTAAGTGCATGCAATGTTTGCAATTAAAGTAGTATACATTTGAATTGTCCACCAAAGTGCAGAGTGCAAACCTGATAGAAAGACCTTAACTTAACTTCCCACATGATTCTGAATGGTTTGAACGTTGTTTCATGCTTCTGAACAGCAAGACAAAAAAGTTGTTTTCCAAGTGCATACAAAGCTTTGGTAATGCAAATAGTACACATTTCAACTTTACACCAAAGTACTTGCTGTTAACCTAATGGAAACACCTTAGTTTAACTTTCCACATGATTATGAGTAGTTTGAAAGTTTTTTCATGCCTGTACACATCAGGACAAAAAAGTTGTTATCTCAGTGCATACAATGATGTGAGAATACTAATGGCATACATTTCAATTTTACACCAAAGTACTTACTGAAAACCTAATGGATACAGCTTAGGTTAACTTCCCACATGAT
This sequence comes from Mobula birostris, assembly GCF_030028105.1. NCBI lineage: Eukaryota > Metazoa > Chordata > Chondrichthyes > Myliobatiformes > Myliobatidae > Mobula > Mobula birostris. Next base: position 110,341 of record NW_027274136.1, read on the forward strand.
TATGAGCAGTTTGAAAGTTGTTTCATGCCTCTACACATCAAGACAAATAAGTTGTTATCTTAGTGCATACAAGGCTTTGACAATACTAATAGCATACATTTTAATTTTACACCAAAGCACTTACTGCAAACCTAATGGAAACACCTTAGGTTTACTTTCCACATGATTATGAGCAGTTTTAAAGTTCTTTCATGCCTCTACATATCAAGACAAAAAAGTTGTTATCTCAGTGCATACAATGTTCTAACATTAAAGTAGTATACATTTCAATTTTCCACCAAAGTACTTACTGCAAACCTAATGGAAACACCTTAGGTTCACTTCCCACATAATTCTGAGATGTCTGAAAGTTGTTTCATGCCTCTGGACAAAAAGACAAAAAAGTTGCTGTCTGAGTGCTTACTGTGTTCTGACATTAAAGTAGTGTACATTTCAATTTTCCACCAAAGAGCATACTACAAACCTGATGGAAACATTTTAAGTTAACTTCCCACATGATTCTGAGTAGTTTGAAAGTTGTTTCATCCCTCTGTACAGCAAGACAAGAAAGCTGTTTTCTAAGTGCATGCAATTCTTTGAAATTAATGTATCATACATTTGAATTTTCGAACAAAGTGCAGAGTGCAAACCTGATGGAAACACCTTCGCTTAACCTCCCACATGATTCTGAATGGTTTGAAAGTTGCTTCATGCCTCTGAACAGGAAGATAAAAAAGTTGCTTTGTCAGAGCATACAATGCTCTGGGAATACAAATGGTACACATTTCAACTTTACACCAAAGTACTTGTGGCAAATCTAATGGTAACACCTTAGTTTAACTTTCCACATGATTATGAGTAGTTTGAAAGTTGTTTCATGCCTGTACACATCAGGACAAAAAAGTTGTTATCTCAGTGCATACAATGCTGTGACAATACTAATAGCATAGATTTCAATTTTACACCAAAGTACTTACTGCAAACCTAATGGAAACACTTTAGGTTAACTTCCCACATGATTCTGAGATGTCTGAAAGTTGTTTCATGCCTCTGGACATAAAGACAAAAATGTTGTTTTCTGAGTGCTTACAATGTTCTGACATAAAGTAGTGTACATTTCAATTTTCCACCAAAGAGCATATGGCAAACCTATTAGAAACATTTTAAGTTAACTTCCCACATGATTCTGAGTAGTTTGAAAGTTGTTCCATCCCTCTGTACAGCAAGACAAAAAAGTTGTTTTCTAAGTGCATGCAATGTTTGCAATTAAAGTAGTATACATTTGAATTTTCCACCAAAGTGCAGACTGCAAACCTGATAGAAAGACCTTAGCTTAACTTCCCACATGATTCTGAATGGTTTGAACGTTGTTTCATGCTTCTGAACAGCAAGACAAAAAAGTTGTTTTCCAAGTGCATACAAAGCTCTGGTAATGCAAATAGTACACATTTCAACTTTACACCAAAGTACTTGCTGTTAACCTAATGGAAACACCTTAGTTTAACTTTCCACATGATTATGAGTAGTTTGAAAGTTTTTTCATGCATGTACACATCAGGACAAAAAAGTTGTTATCTCAGTGCATACAATGATGTGAGAATACTAATGGCATACATTTCAATTTTACACCAAAGTACTTACTGAAAACCTAATGGATACAGCTTAGGTTAACTTCCCACATGATTATGAGCAGTTTGAAAGTTGTTTCATGCCTCTACACATCAAGACAAATAAGTTGTTATCTTAGTGCATACAAGGCTTTGACAATACTAATAGCATACATTTTAATTTTACACCAAAGCACTTACTGCAAACCTAATGGAAACACCTTAGGTTAACTTCCCACATGATTCTGAGATATCTGAAAGTTGTTTCATGCCTCTGGACATAAAGACAAAAATGTTGTTTTCTGAGTGCTTACAATGTTCTGACTTAAAGTAGTGTACATTTCAATTTTCCACCAAAGAGCATATTGCAAACCTATTAGAAACATTTTAAGTTAACTTCCCACATGATTCTGAGTAGTTTGAAAGTTTTTTCATGCCTGTACACATCAGGACAAAAAAGTTGTTATCTCAGTGCATACAATGATGTGAGAATACTAATGGCATACATTTCAATTTTACACCAAAGTACTTACTGAAAACCTAATGGATACAGCTTAGGTTAACTTCCCACATGATTATGAGCAGTTTGAAAGTTGTTTCATGCCTCTACACATCAAGACAAATAAGTTGTTATCTTAGTGCATACAAGGCTTTGACAATACTAATAGCATACATTTTAATTTTACACCAAAGCACTTACTGCAAACCTAATGGAAACACCTTAGGTTTACTTTCCACATGATTATGAGCAGTTTTAAAGTTCTTTCATGCCTCTACATATCAAGACAAAAAAGTTGTTATCTCAGTGCATACAATGTTCTAACATTAAAGTAGTATACATTTCAATTTTCCACCAAAGTACTTACTGCAAACCTAATGGAAACACCTTAGGTTCACTTCCCACATAATTCTGAGATGTCTGAAAGTTGTTTCATGCCTCTGGACAAAAAGACAAAAAAGTTGTTGTCTGAGTGCTTACTGTGTTATGACATTAAAGTAGTGTACATTTCAATTTTCCACCAAAGAGCATAGTGCAAACCTGATGGAAACATTTTAAGTTAACTTCCCACATGATTCTGAGTAGTTTGAAAGTTGTTTCATCCCTCTGTACAGCAAGACAAAAAAGCTGTTTTCTAAGTGCATGCAATTCTTTGAAATTAATGTATCATACATTTGAATTTTCCAACAAAGTCCAGAGTGCAAACCTGATGGAAACACCTTCGCTTAACCTCCCACATGATTCTGAATGGTTTGAAAGTTGCTTCATGCCTCTGAACAGCAAGAGAAAAAAGTTGCTTTGTCAGTGCATACAATGCTCTGGGAATACAAATGGTACACATTTCAACTTTACACCAAAGTACTTGTGGCAAACCTAATGGAAACACCTTAGTTTAACTTTCCACATGATTATGAGTAGTTTGAAAGTTGTTTCATGCCTGTACACATCAGGACAAAAAAGTTGTTATCTCAGTGCATACAATGCTGTGACAATACTAATAGCATAGATTTCAATTTTACACCAAAGTACTTACTGCAAACCTAATGGAAACACCTTAGGTTAACTTCCCACATGATTCTGAGATGTCTGAAAGTTGTTTCATGCCTCTGGACATAAAGACAAAAAAGTTGTTTTCTGAGTGCTTACAATCTTCTGACATTAAAGTAGTGTACATTTCAATTTTCCACCAAAGAGCGTAGTGCAAACCTGATGGAAACATTTTAAGTTAACTTCCGACATGATTCTGAGTAGTTTGAATGTTGTTTCATCCCTCTGTACAGCAAGACAAAAAAGCTGTTTTCTAAGTGCATGCAATTCTTTGAAATTAAAGTATAATACATTTGAATTTTCCAACAAAGTGCAGAGTGCAAACCTGATGGAAACACCTTAGCTTACCTCCCACATGATTCTGAATGGTTTGAAAGTTGCTTCATGCCTCTGAACAGGAAGATAAAAAAGTTGCTTTGTCAGTGCATACAATGCTCTGGGAATACAAATGGTACACATTTCAACTTTACACCAAAGTACTTGTGGCAAACCTAATGGAAACACCTTAGTTTAACTTTCCACATGATTATGAGTAGTTTGAAAGTTGTTTCATGCCTGTACACATCAGGACAAAAAAGTTGTTATCTCAGTGCATACAATGCTGTGACAATACTAATAGCATAGATTTCAATTTTACACCAAAGTACTTACTGCAAACCTAATGGAAACACCTTAGGTTAACTTCCCACATGATTCTGAGATGTCTGAAAGTTGTTTCATGCCTCTGGACATAAAGACAAAAATGTTGTTTTCTGAGTGCTTACAATGTTCTGACATAAAGTAGTGTACATTTCAATTTTCCACCAAAGAGCATATTGCAAACCTATTAGAAACATTTTAAGTTAACTTCCCACATGATTCTGAGTAGTTTGAAAGTTGTTCCATCCCTCTGTACAGCAAGACAAAAAAGTTGTTTTCTAAGTGCATGCAATGTTTGCAATTAAAGTAGTATACATTTGAATTTTCCACCAAAGTGCAGACTGCAAACCTGATAGAAAGACCTTAGCTTAACTTCCCACATGATTCTGAATGGTTTGAACGTTGTTTCATGCTTCTGAACAGCAAGACAAAAAAGTTGTTTTCCAAGTGCATACAAAGCTCTGGTAATGCAAATAGTACACATTTCAACTTTACACCAAAGTACTTGCTGTTAACCTAATGGAAACACCTTAGTTTAACTTTCCACATGATTATGAGTAGTTTGAAAGTTTTTTCATGCCTGTACACATCAGGACAAAAAAGTTGTTATCTCAGTGCATACAATGATGTGAGAATACTAATGGCATACATTTCAATTTTACACCAAAGTACTTACTGAAAACCTAATGGATACAGCTTAGGTTAACTTCCCACATGATTATGAGCAGTTTGAAAGTTGTTTCATGCCTCTACACATCAAGACAAATAAGTTGTTATCTTAGTGCATACAAGGCTTTGACAATACTAATAGCATACATTTTAATTTTACACCAAAGTACTTACTGCAAACCTAATGGAAACACCTTAGGTTAACTTCCCACATGATTCTGAATGGTTTGAAAGTTGCTTCATGCCTCTGAACAGGAAGATAAAAAAGTTGCTTTGTCAGTGCATACAATGCTCTGGGAATACAAATGGTACACATTTCAACTTTACACCAAAGTACTTGTGGCAAACCTAATGGAAACACCTTAGTTTAACTTTCCACATGATTATGAGTAGTTTGAAAGTTGTTTCATGCCTGTACACATCAGGACAAAAAAGTTGTTATCTCAGTGCATACAATGCTGTGACAATACTAATAGCATAGATTTCAATTTTACACCAAAGTACTTACTGCAAACCTAATGGAAACACCTTAGGTTAACTTCCCACATGATTCTGAGATGTCTGAAAGTTGTTTCATGCCTCTGGACATAAAGACAAAAATGTTGTTTTCTGAGTGCTTACAATGTTCTGACATAAAGTAGTGTACATTTCAATTTTCCACCAAAGAGCATATTGCAAACCTATTAGAAACATTTTAAGTTAACTTCCCACATGATTCTGAGTAGTTTGAAAGTTGTTCCATCCCTCTGTACAGCAAGACAAAAAAGTTGTTTTCTAAGTGCATGCAATGTTTGCAATTAAAGTAGTATACATTTGAATTTTCCACCAAAGTGCAGACTGCAAACCTGATAGAAAGACCTTAGCTTAACTTCCCACATGATTCTGAATGGTTTGAACGTTGTTTCATGCTTCTGAACAGCAAGACAAAAAAGTTGTTTTCCAAGTGCATACAAAGCTCTGGTAATGCAAATAGTACACATTTCAACTTTACACCAAAGTACTTGCTGTTAACCTAATGGAAACACCTTAGTTTAACTTTCCACATGATTATGAGTAGTTTGAAAGTTTTTTCATGCCTGTACACATCAGGACAAAAAAGTTGTTATCTCAGTGCATACAATGATGTGAGAATACTAATGGCATACATTTCAATTTTACACCAAAGTACTTACTGAAAACCTAATGGATACAGCTTAGGTTAACTTCCCACATGATTATGAGCAGTTTGAAAGTTGTTTCATGCCTCTACACATCAAGACAAATAAGTTGTTATCTTAGTGCATACAAGGCTTTGACAATACTAATAGCATACATTTTAATTTTACACCAAAGTACTTACTGCAAAACTAATGGAAACACCTTAGGTTAACTTCCCACATGATTCTGAGATGTCTGAAAGTTGTTTCATGCCTCTGGACATAAAGACAAAAATGTTGTTTTCTGAGTGCTTACAATGTTCTGACTTAAAGTAGTGTACATTTCAATTTTCCACCAAAGAGCATATTGCAAACCTATTAGAAACATTTTAAGTTAACTTCCCACATGATTCTGAGTAGTTTGAAAGTTTTTTCATGCCTGTACACATCAGGACAAAAAAGTTGTTATCTCAGTGCATACAATGATGTGAGAATACTAATGGCATACATTTCAATTTTACACCAAAGTACTTACTGAAAACCTAATGGATACAGCTTAGGTTAACTTCCCACATGATTATGAGCAGTTTGAAAGTTGTTTCATGCCTCTACACATCAAGACAAATAAGTTGTTATCTTAGTGCATACAAGGCTTTGACAATACTAATAGCATACATTTTAATTTTACACCAAAGCACTTACTGCAAACCTAATGGAAACACCTTAGGTTTACTTTCCACATGATTATGAGCAGTTTTAAAGTTCTTTCATGCCTCTACATATCAAGACAAAAAAGTTGTTATCTCAGTGCATACAATGTTCTAACATTAAAGTAGTATACATTTCAATTTTCCACCAAAGTACTTACTGCAAACCTAATGGAAACACCTTAGGTTCACTTCCCACATAATTCTGAGATGTCTGAAAGTTGTTTCATGCCTCTGGACAAAAAGACAAAAAAGTTGTTGTCTGAGTGCTTACTGTGTTATGACATTAAAGTAGTGTACATTTCAATTTTCCACCAAAGAGCATAGTGCAAACCTGATGGAAACATTTTAAGTTAACTTCCCACATGATTCTGAGTAGTTTGAAAGTTGTTTCATCCCTCTGTACAGCAAGACAAAAAAGCTGTTTTCTAAGTGCATGCAATTCTTTGAAATTAATGTATCATACATTTGAATTTTCCAACAAAGTCCAGAGTGCAAACCTGATGGAAACACCTTCGCTTAACCTCCCACATGATTCTGAATGGTTTGAAAGTTGCTTCATGCCTCTGAACAGCAAGAGAAAAAAGTTGCTTTGTCAGTGCATACAATGCTCTGGGAATACAAATGGTACACATTTCAACTTTACACCAAAGTACTTGTGGCAAACCTAATGGAAACACCTTAGTTTAACTTTCCACATGATTATGAGTAGTTTGAAAGTTGTTTCATGCCTGTACACATCAGGACAAAAAAGTTGTTATCTCAGTGCATACAATGCTGTGACAATACTAATAGCATAGATTTCAATTTTACACCAAAGTACTTACTGCAAACCTAATGGAAACACCTTAGGTTAACTTCCCACATGATTCTGAGATGTCTGAAAGTTGTTTCATGCCTCTGGACATAAAGACAAAAATGTTGTTTTCTGAGTGCTTACAATGTTCTGACATAAAGTAGTGTACATTTCAATTTTCCACCAAAGAGCATATGGCAAACCTATTAGAAACATTTTAAGTTAACTTCCCACATGATTCTGAGTAGTTTGAAAGTTGTTCCATCCCTCTGTACAGCAAGACAAAAAAGTTGTTTTCTAAGTGCATGCAATGTTTGCAATTAAAGTAGTATACATTTGAATTTTCCACCAAAGTGCAGAGTGCAAACCTGATAGAAAGACCTTAGCTTAACTTCCCACATGATTCTGAATGGTTTGAACGTTGTTTCATGCTTCTGAACAGCAAGACAAAAAAGTTGTTTTCCAAGTGCATACAAAGCTCTGGTAATGCAAATAGTACACATTTCAACTTTACACCAAAGAACTTGCTGTTAACCTAATGGAAACACCTTAGTTTAACTTTCCACATGATTATGAGTAGTTTGAAAGTTGTTTCATGCCTGTACACATCAGGACAAAAAAGTTGTTATCTCAGTGCATACAATGATGTGAGAATACTAATGGCATACATTTCAATTTTACACCAAAGTACTTACTGAAAACCTAATGGATACAGCTTAGGTTAACTTCTCACATGATTATGAGCAGTTTGAAAGTTGTTTCATGCCTCTACACATCAAGACAAATAAGTTGTTATCTTAGTGCATACAAGGCTTTGACAAAACTAATAGCATACATTTTAATTTTACACCAAAGTACTTCCTGCAAACCTAATGGAAACACCTTAGGTTAACTTCCCACATGATTCTGAGATGTCTGAAAGTTGTTTCATGCCTCTGGACATAAAGACAAAAATGTTGTTTTCTGAGTGCTTACAATGTTCTGACATAAAGTAGTGTACATTTCAATTTTCCACCAAGAGCATATTGCAAACCTATTAGAAACATTTTAAGTTAACTTCCCACATGATCTGAGTAGTTTGAAAGTTTTTCATGCCTGTACACATCAGGACAAAAAAGTTGTTATCTCAGTGCATACAATGATGTGAGAATACTAATGGCATACATTTCAATTTTACACCAAAGTACTTACTGAAAACCTAATGGATACAGCTTAGGTTAACTTCCCACATGATTATGAGTAGTTTGAAAGTTGTTCCATCCCTCTGTACAGCAAGACAAAAAAGTTGTTTTCTAAGTGCATGCAATGTTTGCAATTAAAGTAGTATACATTTGAATTTTCCACCAAAGTGCAGACTGCAAACTGATAGAAAGACCTTAGCTTAACTTCCCACATGATCTGAATGGTTTGAGCGTTGTTTCATACTTCTGAACAGCAAGACAAAAAGTTGTTTTCCAAGTGCATACAAAGCTCTGGTAATGCAAATAGTACACATTCAACTTTACACCAAAGTACTTGCTGTTAACCTAATGGATACAGCTTAGGTTAACTTCCCACATGATTATGAGCAGTTTGAAAGTTGTTTCATGCCTCTACACATCAAGACAAATAAGTTGTTATCTTAGTGCATACAAGGCTTTGACAATACTAATAGCATACATTTTAATTTTACACCAAAGCACTTACTGCAAACCTAATGGAAACACCTTAGGTTTACTTTCCACATGATTATGAGCAGTTTGAAAGTTGTTTCATGCCTCTACATATCAAGACAAAAAGTTGTTATCTCAGTGCATACAATGTTCTAACATTAAAGTAGTATACATTTCAATTTTCCACCAAAGTACTTACTGCAAACCTAATGGAAACACCTTAGGTTCACTTCCCACATAATTCTGAGATGTCTGAAAGTTGTTTCATGCCTCTGGACAAAAAGACAAAAAGTTGTTGTCTGAGTGCTTACTGTGTTATGACATTAAAGTAGTGTACATTTCAATTTTCCACCAAAGAGCATAGAGCAAACCTGATGGAAACATTTTAAGTTAACTTCCCACATGATTCTGAGTAGTTTGAAAGTTGTTTCATCCCTCTGTACAGCAAGACAAAAAGCTGTTTTCTAAGTGCATGCAATTCTTTGAAATTAATGTATCATACATTTGAATTTTCGAACAAAGTGCAGAGTGCAAACCTGATGGAAACACCTTCGCTTAACCTCCCACATGATTCTGAATGGTTTGAAAGTTGCTTCATGCCTCTGAACAGCAAGAGAAAAAGTTGCTTTGTCAGTGCATACAATGCTCTGGGAATACAAATGGTACACATTTCAACTTTACACCAAAGTACTTGTGGCAAACCTAATGGAAACACCTTAGTTTAACTTTCCACATGATTATGAGTAGTTTGAAAGTTGTTTCATGCCTGTACACATCAGGACAAAAAAGTTGTTATCTCAGTGCATACAATGCTGTGACAAGCAAAACCTAATGGAAACACCTTAGGTTAACTTCCCACATGATTCTGAGATGTCTGAAAGTTGTTTCATGCCTCTGGACATAAAGACAAAAATGTTGTTTTCTGAGTGCTTACAATGTTCTGACATAAAGTAGTGTACATTTCAATTTTCCACCAAAGAGCATATGGCAAACCTATTAGAAACATTTTAAGTTAACTTCCCACATGATTCTGAGTAGTTTGAAAGTTGTTCCATCCCTCTGTACAGCAAGACAAAAAAGTTGTTTTCTAAGTGCATGCAATGTTTGCAATTAAAGTAGTATACATTTGAATTTTCCACCAAAGTGCAGAGTGCAAACCTGATAGAAAGACCTTAGCTTAACTTCCCACATGATTCTGAATGGTTTGAACGTTGTTTCATGCTTCTGAACAGCAAGACAAAAAAGTTGTTTTCCAAGTGCATACAAAGCTCTGGTAATGCAAATAGTACACATTTCAACTTTACACCAAAGAACTTGCTGTTAACCTAATGGAAACACCTTAGTTTAACTTTCCACATGATTATGAGTAGTTTGAAAGTTTTTTCATGCCTGTACACATCAGGACAAAAAAGTTGTTATCTCAGTGCATACAATGATGTGAGAATACTAATGGCATACATTTCAATTTTACACCAAAGTACTTACTGAAAACCTAATGGATACAGCTTAGGTTAACTTCTCACATGATTATGAGCAGTTTGAAAGTTGTTTCATGCCTCTACACATCAAGACAAATAAGTTGTTATCTTAGTGCATACAAGGCTTTGACAATACTAATAGCATACATTTTAATTTTACACCAAAGTACTTCCTGCAAACCTAATGGAAACACCTTAGGTTAACTTCCCACATGATTCTGAGATGTCTGAAAGTTGTTTCATGCCTCTGGACATAAAGACAAAAATGTTGTTTTCTGAGTGCTTACAATGTTCTGACATAAAGTAGTGTACATTTCAATTTTCCACCAAAGAGCATATTGCAAACCTATTAGAAACATTTTAAGTTAACTTCCCACATGATTCTGAGTAGTTTGAAAGTTTTTTCATGCCTGTACACATCAGGACAAAAAAGTTGTTATCTCAGTGCATACAATGATGTGAGAATACTAATGGCATACATTTCAATTTTACACCAAAGTACTTACTGAAAACCTAATGGATACAGCTTAGGTTAACTTCCCACATGATTATGAGTAGTTTGAAAGTTGTTCCATCCCTCTGTACAGCAAGACAAAAAAGTTGTTTTCTAAGTGCATGCAATGTTTGCAATTAAAGTAGTATACATTTGAATTTTCCACCAAAGTGCAGACTGCAAACCTGATAGAAAGACCTTAGCTTAACTTCCCACATGATTCTGAATGGTTTGAGCGTTGTTTCATACTTCTGAACAGCAAGACAAAAAAGTTGTTTTCCAAGTGCATACAAAGCTCTGGTAATGCAAATAGTACACATTTCAACTTTACACCAAAGTACTTGCTGTTAACCTAATGGAAACACCTTAGTTTAACTTTCCACATGATTATGAGTAGTTTGAAAGTTTTTTCATGCCTGTACACATCAGGACAAAAAAGTTGATATCTCAGTGCTTACAATGATGTGAGAATACTAATGGCATACATTTCAATTTTACACCAAAGTACTTACTGAAAACCTAATGGAAACACCTTAGGTTAACTTTCCACATGATTCTGAGATGTCTGAAAGTTGTTTCATGCCTCTGGAGATAAAGACAAAAATGTTGTTTTCTGAGTGCTTACAATGTTCTGACTTAAAGTAGTGTACATTTCAATTTTCCACCAAAGAGCATATTGCAAACCTATTAGAAACATTTTAAGTTAACTTCCCACATGATTATGAGTAGTTTGAAAGTTTTTTCATGCATGTACACATCAGGACAAAAAAGTTGTTATCTCAGTGCATACAATGATGTGAGAATACTAATGGCATACATTTCAATTTTACACCAAAGTACTTACTGAAAACCTAATGGATACACCTTAGGTTAACTTCCCACATGATTATGAGCAGTTTGAAAGTTGTTTCATGCCTCTACACATCAAGACAAATAAGTTGTTATCTTAGTGCATACAAGGCTTTGACAATACTAATAGCATACATTTTAATTTTACACCAAAGCACTTACTGCAAACCTAATGGAAACACCTTAGGTTTACTTTCCACATGATTATGAGCAGTTTGAAAGTTGTTTCATGCCTCTACATATCAAGACAAAAAAGTTGTTATCACAGTGCATACAATGTTCTAACATTAAAGTAGTATACATTTCAATTTTCCACCAAAGTACTTACTGCAAACCTAATGGAAACACCTTAGGTTCACTTCCCACATAATTCTGAGATGTCTGAAAGTTGTTTCATGCCTCTGGACAAAAAGACAAAAAAGTTGTTGTCTGAGTGCTTACTGTGTTATGACATTAAAGTAGTGTACATTTCAATTTTCCACCAAAGAGCATAGAGCAAACCTGATGGAAACATTTTAAGTTAACTTCCCACATGATTCTGAGTAGTTTGAAAGTTGTTTCATCCCTCTGTACAGCAAGACAAAAAAGCTGTTTTCTAAGTGCATGCAATTCTTTGAAATTAATGTATCATACATTTGAATTTTCCAACAAAGTGCAGAGTGCAAACCTGATGGAAACACCTTCGCTTAACCTCCCACATGATTCTGAATGGTTTGAAAGTTGCTTCATGCCTCTGAACAGCAAGAGAAAAAAGTTGCTTTGTCAGTGCATACAATGCTCTGGGAATACAAATGGTACACATTTCAACTTTACACCAAAGTACTTGTGGCAAACCTAATGGAAACACCTTAGTTTAACTTTCCACATGATTATGAGTAGTTTGAAAGTTGTTTCATGCCTGTACACATCAGGACAAAAAAGTTGTTATCTCAGTGCATACAATGCTGTGACAATACTAATAGCATAGATTTCAATTTTACACCAAAGTACTTACTGCAAACCTAATGGAAACACCTTAGGTTAACTTCCCACATGATTCTGAGATGTCTGAAAGTTGTTTCATGCCTCTGGACATAAAGACAAAAATGTTGTTTTCTGAGTGCTTACAATGTTCTGACATAAAGTAGTGTACATTTCAATTTTCCACCAAAGAGCATAGTGCAAACCTGATGGAAACATTTTAAGTTAACTTCCCACATGATTCTGAGTAGTTTGAAAGTTTTTCCATCCCTCTGTACAGCAAGACAAAAAAGTTGTTTTCTAAGTGCATGCAATGTTTGCAATTAAAGTAGTATACATTTGAATTTTCCACCAAAGTGCAGACTGCAAACCTGATAGAAAGACCTTAGCTTAACTTCCCACATGATTCTGAATGGTTTGAACGTTGTTTCATGCTTCTGAACAGCAAGACAAAAAAGTTGTTTTCCAAGTGCATACAAAGCTCTGGTAATGCAAATAGTACACATTTCAACTTTACACCAAAGTACTTGCTGTTAACCTAATGGAAACACCTTAGTTTAACTTTCCACATGATTATGAGTAGTTTGAAAGTTTTTTCATGCCTGTACACATCAGGACAAAAAAGTTGTTATCTCAGTGCATACAATGATGTGAGAATACTAATGGCATACATTTCAATTTTACACCAAAGTACTTACTGAAAACCTAATGGATACAGCTTAGGTTAACTTCTCACATGATTATGAGCAGTTTGAAAGTTGTTTCATGCCTCTACACATCAAGACAAATAAGTTGTTATCTTAGTGCATACAAGGCTTTGACAATACTAATAGCATACATTTTAATTTTACACCAAAGTACTTACTGCAAACCTAATGGAAACACCTTAGGTTAACTTCCCACATGATTCTGAGATGTCTGAAAGTTGTTTCATGCCTCTGGACATAAAGACAAAAATGTTGTTTTCTGAGTGCTTACAATGTTCTGACATAAAGTAGTGTACATTTCAATTTTCCACCAAAGAGCATATTGCAAACCTATTAGAAACATTTTAAGTTAACTTCCCACATGATTCTGAGTAGTTTGAAAGTTTTTTCATGCCTGTACACATCAGGACAAAAAAGTTGTTATCTCAGTGCATACAATGATGTGAGAATACTAATGGCATACATTTCAATTTTACACCAAAGTACTTACTGAAAACCTAATGGATACAGCTTAGGTTAACTTCCCACATGATTATGAGCAGTTTGAAAGTTGTTTCATGCCTCTACACATCAAGACAAATAAGTTGTTATCTTAGTGCATACAAGGCTTTGACAATACTAATAGCATACATTTTAATTTTACACCAAAGCACTTACTGCAAACCTAATGGAAACACCTTAGGTTAACTTCCCACATGATTCTGAGATGTCTGAAAGTTGTTTCATGCCTCTGGACATAAAGACAAAAAAGTTGTTTTCTGAGTGCTTACAATCTTCTGACATTAAAGTAGTGTACATTTCAATTTTCCACCAAAGAGCGTAGTGCAAACCTGATGGAAACATTTTAAGTTAACTTCCGACATGATTCTGAGTAGTTTGAATGTTGTTTCATCCCTCTGTACAGCAAGACAAAAAAGCTGTTTTCTAAGTGCATGCAATTCTTTGAAATTAAAGTATAATACATTTGAATTTTCCAACAAAGTGCAGAGTGCAAACCTGATGGAAACACCTTAGCTTAACCTCCCACATGATTCTGAATGGTTTGAAAGTTGCTTCATGCCTCTGAACAGGAAGATAAAAAAGTTGCTTTGTCAGTGCGTACAATGCTCTGGGAATACAAATGGTACACATTTCAACTTTACACCAAAGTACTTGTGGCAAACCTAATGGAAACACCTTAGTTTAACTTTCCACATGATTATGAGTAGTTTGAAAGTTGTTTCATGCCTGTACACATCAGGACAAAAAAGTTGTTATCTCAGTGCATAAAATGCTGTGACAATACTAATAGCATAGATTTCAATTTTACACCAAAGTACTTACTGCAAACCTAATGAAAACACCTTAGGTTAACTTCCCACATGATTCTGAGATGTCTGAAAGTTGTTTCATGCCTCTGGACATAAAGACAAAAATGTTGTTTTCTGAGTGCTTACAATGTTCTGACATAAAGTAGTGTACATTTCAATTTTCCACCAAAGAGCATATTGCAAACCTATTAGAAACATTTTAAGTTAACTTCCCACATGATTCTGAGTAGTTTGAAAGTTGTTCCATCCCTCTGTACAGCAAGACAAAAAAGTTGTTTTCTAAGTGCATGCAATGTTTGCAATTAAAGTAGTATACATTTGAATTTTCCACCAAAGTGCAGACTGCAAACCTGATAGAAAGACCTTAGCTTAACTTCCCACATGATTCTGAATGGTTTGAACGTTGTTTCATGCTTCTGAACAGCAAGACAAAAAAGTTGTTTTCCAAGTGCATACAAAGCTCTGGTAATGCAAATAGTACACATTTCAACTTTACACCAAAGTACTTGCTGTTAACCTAATGGAAACACCTTAGTTTAACTTTCCACATGATTATGAGTAGTTTGAAAGTTTTTTCATGCCTGTACACATCAGGACAAAAAAGTTGTTATCTCAGTGCATACAATGATGTGAGAATACTAATGGCATACATTTCAATTTTACACCAAAGTACTTACTGAAAACCTAATGGATACAGCTTAGGTTAACTTCCCACATGATTATGAGCAGTTTGAAAGTTGTTTCATGCCTCTACACATCAAGACAAATAAGTTGTTATCTTAGTGCATACAAGGCTTTGACAATACTAATAGCATACATTTTAATTTTACACCAAAGTACTTCCTGCAAACCTAATGGAAACACCTTAGGTTAACTTCCCACATGATTCTGAGATGTCTGAAAGTTGTTTCATGCCTCTGGACATAAAGACAAAAATGTTGTTTTCTGAGTGCTTACAATGTTCTGACTTAAAGTAGTGTACATTTCAATTTTCCACCAAAGAGCATATTGCAAACCTATTAGAAACATTTTAAGTTAACTTCCCACATGATTCTGAGTAGTTTGAAAGTTTTTTCATGCCTGTACACTTCAGGACAAAAAAGTTGTTATCTCAGTGCATACAATGATGTGAGAATACTAATGGCATACATTTCAATTTTACACCAAAGTACTTACTGAAAACCTAATGGATACAGCTTAGGTTAACTTCCCACATGATTATGAGCAGTTTGAAAGTTGTTTCATGCCTCTACACATCAAGACAAATAAGTTGTTATCTTAGTGCATACAAGGCTTTGACAATACTAATAGCATACATTTTAACTTTACACCAAAGCACTTACTGCAAACCTAATGGAAACACCTTAGGTTTACTTTCCACATGATTATGAGCAGTTTTAAAGTTGTTTCATGCCTCTACATATCAAGACAAAAAAGTTGTTATCTCAGTGCATACAATGTTCTAACATTGAAGTAGTATACATTTCAATTTTCCACCAAAGTACTTACTGCAAACCTAATGGAAACACCTTAGGTTCACTTCCCACATAATTCTGAGATGTCTGAAAGTTGTTTCATGCCTCTGGACAAAAAGACAAAAAAGTTGTTGTCTGAGTGCTTACTGTGTTCTGACATTAAAGTAGTGTACATTTCAATTTTCCACCAAAGAGCATAGTGCAAACCTGATGGAAACATTTTAAGTTAACTTCCCACATGATTCTGAGTAGTTTGAAAGTTGTTTCATCCCTCTGTACAGCAAGACAAAAAAGCTGTTTTCTAAGTGCATGCAATTCTTTGAAATTAATGTATCATACATTTGAATTTTCCAACAAAGTGCAGAGTGCAAACCTGATGGAAACACCTTCGCTTAACCTCCCACATGATTCTGAATGGTTTGAAAGTTGCTTCATGCCTCTGAACAGGAAGATAAAAAAGTTGCTTTGTCAGAGCATACAATGCTCTGGGAATACAAATGGTACACATTTCAACTTTACACCAAAGTACTTGTGGCAAACCTAATGGAAACACCTTAGTTTAACTTTCCACATGATTATGAGTAGTTTGAAAGTTGTTTCATGCCTGTACACATCAGGACAAAAAAGTTGTTATCTCAGTGCATACAATGCTGTGACAATACTAATAGCATAGATTTCAATTTTACACCAAAGTACTTACTGCAAACCTAATGGAAACACCTTAGGTTAACTTCCCACATGATTCTGAGATGTCTGAAAGTTGTTTCATGCCGCTGGACATAAAGACAAAAATGTTTTTTTCTGAGTGCTTACAATGTTCTGACATAAAGTAGTGTACATTTCAATTTTCCACCAAAGAGCATATTGCAAACCTATTAGAAACATTTTAAGTTAACTTCCCACATGATTCTGAGTAGTTTGAAAGTTGTTCCATCCCTCTGTACAGCAAGACAAAAAAGTTGTTTTCTAAGTGCATGCAATGTTTGCAATTAAAGTAGTATACATTTGAATTTTCCACCAAAGTGCAGACTGCAAACCTGATAGAAAGACCTTAGCTTAACTTCCCACATGATTCTGAATGGTTTGAACGTTGTTTCATGCTTCTGAACAGCAAGACAAAAAAGTTGTTTTCCAAGTGCATACAAAGCTCTGGTAATGCAAATAGTACACATTTCAACTTTACACCAAAGTACTTGCTGTTAACCTAATGGAAACACCTTAGTTTAACTTTCCACATGATTATGAGTAGTTTGAAAGTTTTTTCATGCCTGTACACATCAGGACAAAAAAGTTGTTATCTCAGTGCATACAATGATGTGAGAATACTAATGGCATACATTTCGATTTTACACCAAAGTACTTACTGAAAACCTAATGGATACAGCTTAGGTTAACTTCCCACATGATTATGAGCAGTTTGAAAGTTGTTTCATGCCTCTACACATCAAGACAAATAAGTTGTTATCTTAGTGCATACAAGGCTTTGACAATACTAATAGCATACATTTTAATTTTACACCAAAGTACTTACTGCAAACCTAATGGAAACACCTTAGGTTAACTTCCCACATGATTCTGAGATGTCTGAAAGTTGTTTCATGCCTCTGGACATAAAGACAAAAATGTTGTTTTCTGAGTGCTTACAATGTTCTGACTTAAAGTAGTGTACATTTCAATTTTCCACCAAAGAGCATATTGGAAACCTATTAGAAACATTTTAAGTTAACTTCCCACATGATTCTGAGTAGTTTGAAAGTTTTTTCATGCCTGTACACATCAGGACAAAAAAGTTGTTATCTCAGTGCATACAATGATGTGAGAATACTAATGGCATACATTTCAATTTTACACCAAAGTACTTACTGAAAACCTAATGGATACAGCTTAGGTTAACTTCCCACATGATTATGAGCAGTTTGAAAGTTGTTTCATGCCTCTACACATGAAGACAAATAAGTTGTTATCTTAGTGCATACAAGGCTTTGACAATACTAATAGCATACATTTTAATTTTACACCAAAGCACTTACTGCAAACCTAATGGAAACACCTTAGGTTTACTTTCCACATGATTATGAGCAGTTTTAAAGTTGTTTCATGCCTCTACATATCAAGACAAAAAAGTTGTTATCTCAGTGCATACAATGTTCTAACATTAAAGTAGTATACATTTCAATTTTCCACCAAAGTACTTACTGCAAACCTAATGGAAACACCTTAGGTTAACTTCCCACATGATTCTGAGATGTCTGAAAGTTGTTTCATGCCTCTGGACATAAAGACAAAAATGTTGTTTTCTGAGTGCTTACTGTGTTATGACATTAAAGTAGTGTACATTTCAATTTTCCACCAAAGAGCATAGAGCAAACCTGATGGAAACATTTTAAGTTAACTTCCCACATGATTCTGAGTAGTTTGAAAGTTGTTTCATCCCTCTGTACAGCAAGACAAAAAAGCTGTTTTCTAAGTGCATGCAATTCTTTGAAATTAATGTATCATACATTTGAATTTTCCAACAAAGTGCAGAGTGCAAACCTGATGGAAACACCTTCGCTTAACCTCCCACATGATTCTGAATGGTTTGAAAGTTGCTTCATGCCTCTGAACAGCAAGAGAAAAAAGTTGCTTTGTCAGTGCATACAATGCTCTGGGAATACAAATGGTACACATTTCAACTTTACACCAAAGTACTTGTGGCAAACCTGATGGAAACATTTTAAGTTAACTTCCCACATGATTCTGAGTAGTTTGAAAGTTGTTCCATCCCTCTGTACAGCAAGACAAAAAAGTTGTTTTCTAAGTGCATGCAATGTTTGCAATTAAAGTAGTATACATTTGAATTTTCCACCAAAGTGCAGACTGCAAACCTGATAGAAAGACCTTAGCTTAACTTCCCACATGATTCTGAATGGTTTGAACGTTGTTTCATGCTTCTGAACAGCAAGACAAAAAAGTTGTTTTCCAAGTGCATACAAAGCTCTGGTAATGCAAATAGTACACATTTCAACTTTACACCAAAGTACTTGCTGTTAACCTAATGGAAACACCTTAGTTTAACTTTCCACATGATTATGAGTAGTTTGAAAGTTTTTTCATGCCTGTACACATCAGGACAAAAAAGTTGTTATCTCAGTGCATACAATGATGTGAGAATACTAATGGCATACATTTCGATTTTACACCAAAGTACTTACTGAAAACCTAATGGATACAGCTTAGGTTAACTTCCCACATGATTATGAGCAGTTTGAAAGTTGTTTCATGCCTCTACACATCAAGACAAATAAGTTGTTATCTTAGTGCATACAAGGCTTTGACAATACTAATAGCATACATTTTAATTTTACACCAAAGTACTTACTGCAAACCTAATGGAAACACCTTAGGTTAACTTCCCACATGATTCTGAGATGTCTGAAAGTTGTTTCATGCCTCTGGACATAAAGACAAAAATGTTGTTTTCTGAGTGCTTACAATGTTCTGACTTAAAGTAGTGTACATTTCAATTTTCCACCAAAGAGCATATTGGAAACCTATTAGAAACATTTTAAGTTAACTTCCCACATGATTCTGAGTAGTTTGAAAGTTTTTTCATGCCTGTACACATCAGGACAAAAAAGTTGTTATCTCAGTGCATACAATGATGTGAGAATACTAATGGCATACATTTCAATTTTACACCAAAGTACTTACTGAAAACCTAATGGATACAGCTTAGGTTAACTTCCCACATGATTATGAGCAGTTTGAAAGTTGTTTCATGCCTCTACACATCAAGACAAATAAGTTGTTATCTTAGTGCATACAAGGCTTTGACAATACTAATAGCATACATTTTAATTTTACACCAAAGCACTTACTGCAAACCTAATGGAAACACCTTAGGTTTACTTTCCACATGATTATGAGCAGTTTTAAAGTTGTTTCATGCCTCTACATATCAAGACAAAAAAGTTGTTATCTCAGTGCATACAATGTTCTAACATTAAAGTAGTATACATTTCAATTTTCCACCAAAGTACTTACTGCAAACCTAATGGAAACACCTTAGGTTAACTTCCCACATGATTCTGAGATGTCTGAAAGTTGTTTCATGCCTCTGGACATAAAGACAAAAATGTTGTTTTCTGAGTGCTTACAATGTTCTGACTTAAAGTAGTGTACATTTCAATTTTCCTCCAAAGAGCATATTGCAAACCTATTAGAAACATTTTAAGTTAACTTCCCACATGATTCTGAGTAGTTTGAAAGTTTTTTCATGCCTGTACACATCAGGACAAAAAAGTTGTTATCTCAGTGCATACAATGATGTGAGAATACTAATGGCATACATTTCAATTTTACACCAAAGTACTTACTGAAAACCTAATGGATACAGCTTAGGTTAACTTCCCACATGATTATGAGCAGTTTGAAAGTTGTTTCATGCCTCTACACATGAAGACAAATAAGTTGTTATCTTAGTGCATACAAGGATTTGACAATACTAATAGCATACATTTTAATTTTACACCAAAGCACTTACTGCAAACCTAATGGAAACACCTTAGGTTTACTTTCCACATGATTATGAGCAGTTTGAAAGTTGTTTCATGCCTCTACATATCAAGACAAAAAAGTTGTTATCTCAGTGCATACAATGTTCTAACATTAAAGTAGTATACATTTCAATTTTCCACCAAAGTACTTACTGCAAACCTAATGGAAACACCTTAGGTTCACTTCCCACATAATTCTGAGATGTCTGAAAGTTGTTTCATGCCTCTGGACAAAAAGACAAAAAAGTTGTTGTCTGAGTGCTTACTGTGTTATGACATTAAAGTAGTGTACATTTCAATTTTCCACCAAAGAGCATAGAGCAAACCTGATGGAAACATTTTAAGTTAAATTCCCACATGATTCTGAGTAGTTTGAAAGTTGTTTCATCCCTCTGTACAGCAAGACAAAAAAGCTGTTTTCTAAGTGCATGCAATTCTTTGAAATTAATGTATCATACATTTGAATTTTCCAACAAAGTGCAGAGTGCAAACCTGATGGAAACACCTTCGCTTAACCTCCCACATGATTCTGAATGGTTTGAAAGTTGCTTCATGCCTCTGAACAGCAAGAGAAAAAAGTTGCTTTGTCAGTGCATACAATGCTCTGGGAATACAAATGGTACACATTTCAACTTTACA